>NW_009954554.1:76190-84650 GCF_000747805.2 Chaetura pelagica
ATGGATGGAAACCTCCCAGGATCTTGGCCACGGACAAAAAGAGAGCTAGCCCATCATAATCCCTCAAATTTATATCCAGTATGATGCATATATGGATGGAATACTTTGTTTGGTTAACTTTGATCATCTGTCTGGTCTACTCCTTCCCAAAGGAGGGTCTCAAGTGAAAATCTGAAATCTCTTCTGATTTGCAATACACACAAGTCTGGCCCTCAGATAGGATTACTAATGGAAAAGAGAAAGACAAAATTTGTCCTAAGATCCAAGTTTCGTATGGATTTTTTTCTCTCCTTGTGATGTTACAGGCCATAAATTTGAATTCTAAGACAAGATACTAAAGAATGAAACTACAATGTACAAGGCTAGAAACTGATCTTTCATTTTACAAAATTATAGTGGAATATTTACACAGTGTTTGAAATAATTTCAAAGACATTTCCATTTAAATTATTTAAGCAAAGTGGGAATAAAGACACTGAAGCAACTGCAACTGTTGACAAGTTCTCTAAGTAGCTGAGAAAGGTTCTGACATCTGCTACAGCTGCAGCTAGAATGGTTTGATTCAGGAATGTTAATAACTCTGCTTTGATATCTTTGCATAATTTGAATAATTTTTAAAAAATTTTAATGTAGAGTTCAAGCTGTGTGTCTTCAAAGACAGTTCAAGTTATATGACTGAAACCTAAACCATACCTCAAAACCACAAACAATAACATCTTGCTTTTTCTTTATTAGTTATCTAGAAACACCAATATTTAAAATTCAGCAAATAGAACTTGCTTGTAAATTTTTTTTTTGTTAGAAAAAGCAGCCCTTGTTTTGTCTTCCTCATTTCCTTTTTGAAAATAGTATTTTAAAGAGAAAGTTTCCAAGTTTACATCCTAGTTAAAGTGCTAGAAACCAAGAAATGTACAACATTTCATACTTTTGACTTATGAATAGAGGCTTTCTGAAACTTGTATCCTGTGTGAGTTGTTAATTGAGGATCTACTCAGGCAAAATATGAGTGTAATTGTGTTAAGTTTGATGGGGCATCAGTGATCTGCATTATCATCAAACCACCCACTGTTGGTTTAATTGTTTTGACAGGATTGTTAAGCCAATTAACATCAAGTCTCCACAAAACTGAAGTCTTCTCACTCTATTCCATGTGGTTTACTGTTATTTACACATCACAATTTGTGTTTTACTATTACCAAAGGAAAATAATGTGAATTAATTTAAAGATGAAAAATCAAATTTTCATATATTCTTTTCACTATTCTCACACCTTAGTTCCATTTACCCAATTATGCATATAATTTTAATGTGAATTACTAATGCACTTTTAACATGCATTCTATTAGTAAGTACTTTTAGAAAGACAAGATCAGCTGCATATTTTAAGAAAGAGTGAGGGCTACCAAGCATCCTACAGAGAATGCCAAAAAACATAAATTAGAATCCTAGCTATTCATTAGTATTGTTGACAAATGTGGGGAAAAGCCAGCTAAAAATTTTCACATTCACCTGAACTAATTAAAATACTTCATGTCTTTATCTAAATGTCTCCTTCAGATGTTTCGCTGATATTTCTTGGAATGTTTTCTTGTGCCAGCCTGTTTCTTAATTTCTTTGCATGATGCATACGTAAGTCAACATCTGCTTGGCCACATACATAGTAGAAGTTCCTGGTACTTCTTGCAGAAAATTTAACTTTTGCCTTTTAAGACATTTTCCTTTCCTGAAAAGTGATCTTATATGACATAACAGATGCATTAAGAGTTAGAACTGCATTGTAGGCAAAGGTCGTGCATTTTTAGTCATTTATATTTTTAGAGTCAAAAATTGTTCCCTAATGTTAACATTAAATTGAACAGAATTCATTGGATAGAAAAAGTAAAAAAAAACCTTTTGTCCCTTATTTTGCCCACATTATTTTTGACTACACTTTTGTCCAATTGTCATTTTTATTGCAGCATTTACTTCATCCTCCAGCTATGCTTTCTGTCTTTCACAAATCCTTTTAGAATAGGCAATGTTTTATAGGTGATATTTTACATTTGTTTTCAGTAATTGTTGATGCTTTTCCCTTTTCACTTTACATGTCCCTCAGCATGCTCATGCAAATAATAGTGGTTAATACTCCAAAACCTAAGCAAATTAATCCATCCCAGACTGGAATATCAAGTAAAAATGAAACAACAAAGGAATCATTTTAACTTTTCAACATCTTGTCCTTGAGTTTGCTAGGATGCATAAGATAATGTCTTTTTCCTTCTCAGTAACAAAAGCATAATTTGATAGGTGAGGAAAAAGGGTTGTCTGGATCTTCAATTCATAGAACATATTTTCATAGCATCAGTGAGAACTTACTATCTTCACTGAACATCATTTGCCATCTGCTGCCTGAATCACAATTCTGATGCTTTTGAATACAATTCTGTTATTCTTGTTTATTTTCCTAACTTTCATGTAATTTAATTTGAAAGAAATTGGCATGTCTTACCACTATGTATTTCAGATTTTTGCTTTTTTGAGATCCTGAGCAATCAGGTGTATATTCCCTGGGCCCCTCACTACAAGAAGAACACTGAGTTGCTGGAGTGTGTCAAGAGAAGGACAATGAAGCCGGTGAGGGGTCTAGAGAAAAAATCTTATGAGGAGCAGCTGAGGGAACTAGGATTTTTAAGTCTGGGGAAGAGGAGGGTGAGGGGAGACCTTATCGCTCTGTACAGCTCCCTGAATGGAGGTTCTAATGAGGTGGGTGTTGTTTTCTTCTGTCAAGTAACAAGCAATAGGACAGGAAATGGCCTTAAGTTGCACCAGAGGAGGTCTAGATTGGATATTAAGGAAAAAATCTTCAATAACAGAGTGGTCAAGTATTACAACAGGCTGCCCAGGGAAGTGGTGTAGTCACCATCTCTGGAGGTTTTTAAAAAACATGTAGACATGACACTTCAGGACATGGTTTAGTGGGCATGACAATTGGACTGGATTAATTTAGAGGTTATTTTCTAACCTGAATTATTCTAAGAACCATCAGGATTTTCACAGGAATTTGACTATGAATTTCAATAGTCACTAAAGAGACAAAAAAACTTTTCACCCATTCCAGATATTATCAAGCTGAGCTAAAGGGGGGGGGAAAAAAAAAACACATAAATAAATAAATAAATAAATAAATAAAAAAAAATGAGATAATGGGCTGAAATTAGTATGCATATAAACTTGGAAGCAAAGTAGAAAGTTTATAAAGGTGTATTGGATACAATTGGTGTAAAAATTGAAGTACAGCAAAACAAAATATTGGAAAGTAAATTTAAACTTTTGTGAATGAGAAGACATCTGACAAAGAGCATATAAGGAAGTTGAAAATTAAATAGTCAAGGAAAAGAAAATGTTAATGGGAACTGATCATTAAAGAACAAGAGTCTGTGGTTACTTCATATGTTTATGAAATCATATGCTCCACCATTGTTCTTTGACTAACCTTATCATAGTATACAGATACTCTACCATATATCATGCATTTGTTAACACAGCTGCCATTAAAAGGTGGAAGTTATTTTGCAGAAGAAAGGAGAAGTGATTCTCTGGTCCTTTACGACAGATCAGGAGACTAAACAGCAATCTGCTTGTCCACATGTATTTTCCAAAACTCCTTCTTAACGACGTCACCATGTTAAATTCAACAGAAATCAAAGTGACTCAAGAGGGTGCAAATTAATATAGATTTAGCCCAGAAGAGATCCAGATACGATTCAAACTGTAGCTCAGGAAAGAAAAAGTAATGACTTGAAAACCCAATTAATTGATCAGTGAGAGAGACAAAGTCCAAAATACTGATAAATACAGAATTTTGTCCAATATAAACATTAGAAAAGTAGGTTAGAAGAGTCTGTATGTTGTGCAAAATCGGTAATTTTTGGCATAGGCTCATTAGTAGCATGTTACTAATGAATGAGTATGTCTAGAAACAGTGTAATCAATCTAATGAAGTGTACTCTTTCTTTTTTAACTTAATCTTATAGTTTGAAAAATTGTACTTATTACCTGAAAGTCCAGACTTTGACAAATGGTAATAGGACAGGACTAAATGGTACTTCTAAATGCAGATTTTAAGACTAAATTTATGCCTTTTGAGAAATAATGATACAGTGAAGCAGTGCATTTAGTCATAACAATGCAAATTACTGCTGCTTTCATTAGGGTACATAAAGAGCTCCCCAAACCAACAAAAATTAAAATGAACTTGCTTGTGTGCTTCATACTCATACTATCTTAGACACATCCAATCCTGACAGAACTACAAACAAAGAAGGGAAGGAAGCCAAGTAAAGGTGGAAGGTGCAAATGCAGTTGATCCTTTTGAATCTACTCACATTGAGCAGAAACAGTATTTGTTTCTTGGTTTTTTTAATAGAATTAAAAGGTTTAAAACATCTCTTGTTTTAAAGGATCCACTTAATCTGCTGAGAAGTTTTTTCTTGCACAAGAGAAGAAAAACTGAGACTAGATTCAGAATCTGTTGGTGGTTACTCGGTCATTCAGTTAAATATGTACTAATTCAGAAAGTAGTACATCTGGGTTTTTTTGTGTTTTTTTTTTAAATCTGAGCTTTGAAAATCATCTTCCTTTCCAAGTGTAATTTATATACCCATTTCGGTTTATCCGTGGGGATAAAGTCTGATGGGTTTAATTGCATATAAAAATTTAAACATTTACTGGAACAGATGAAATACAGAGTTGTTCAAACCCCTGCTTTATTTTCTAGTTCAGTGATTATTTAACAATTACCTGTATAACAGAACAGCTGCTCCAGTTCAGCACCCCCAACAAACACACAAACAGGTAAGTACAAAATAATTCTAAGTTCAGTAGGTTATAAGCTGTATATAAGCCTAAGAGTGAAATAATATCAAACTACTGACCTACAGTTCTCAAGTAGTTCAAGCACAATTCCTGTGCTGGGGCAACATGTAATCAGCAGTGAAGCTTCTTTTGGCAGGGGGTTGTTAGACTGTCTGAGTCTAGAAAATCAGCGAATTAACAGGGACTTTTGAGGCTAATACAGGGGTTTTTTTTGCAGCAGAGCTGAACTGTATAGGCACTCTGGCTGAAGTTTTAATGTCTGAAAGCTAATCTCGCTTTTCCTTTTTCTTAGTTCTCCAAGATATGTTGCTTTCAGCTATTTAAAGGTTTATATCTAGTGTATAGAGAAAGGTTAGGCATGTCATATATCGTTAAAAAAATCATACTTTTCCAGAAATTACTTTTGCTCTTTTTTCTGGTGTTGTGTTCCTCAACTATCATACTAATACTGCTATAGTATAACTAATGCCTAGTTAATAACAACAGGACTTTCATGAATGTCAATAATATAGGGAAACACAGTGACAGTACTATGCTACATTTTTTTAATATATATTTTATAATTCTGAAAGTACATATAATTAATCCCTTATAATATATGATCTCTACCTTGTCAGTCTTCCATTTCACTTCCATTTCTTCTAGACTCACCAAATCACATATTTCTTAGTCTATGCAAAAGAAAACTTTTCTTTTAAAAAGTTTACCTTCAGTGCTTTCTTCTGAGTAGATGAAGTTTGCAGACATTGCTGCAGGATTATTATCAGGTAGAAACTTTATTTGTCATAACACCTTAAAAGAATAGAAGAAGCTATTCTCAGAATGAGAAAGTGAGTGATTAAAGATGTAAGAACATTGAGATGGCATGTCATGTTGTTGAACCCTTACTTCTCCCCATATATTATTATTTTATATAATTATGTTTTGGCATGAATAAGAAGGATCAAATAAGCCAAATTGCTCAAACTATTTTTTCACATCTGAACCATTTATTAACTGAAGGGAAGTATTTCTGTTTCATGTCCCTGGAATGACAAAATGTATAATGGAAGTTTCTATGTATCACTAGGAAAGAAAAATCATCCTTGAACAAATTCATTTATCTTGAAATTCTGGAAATGGGAAATTGTAAGAAGTACATTAGCTAAAACACTTTCAGGAACTTACTAAAGAGAATTCCCCTAATTCTTAACGAAATTCTTAACGAAAATTTGAAAAACCTTCTGTGTCTTACAGGTTAAGTCCGTCTTATTGCAGAAGGACTTGAATGTTTGTACAAGTCACTGAACCCAGTCCCCTGATAATGAAAGTAATTATATTATAAATTGATTCTCCTTTCTAATAAAACTAGCAAGATACTTTTGCCCCACTTATTGTACTGACTTGGTACGTCACAACATTGGTATTTTGAAGACTAGAAATATCTGGGTTTTCTCCTAAATTTATTTCTGTTGTATGATCATTCCTTTTCTGCATCTGAATTAATCTATTAAAAACAATGATCTGTACTGTATACAACAAAGAATTGTCCATATTACATGTTTGAGGAGTCTAAGAGTTTCCTCATATGATAAAACTGTAATGCAGGCCTCTCAGAATGATAATTCAGAATACTGTTCACGTATTGTGAAGCTTATTTGTTTCTATTAATCACATAGCCAGAGTTTTCTTATAATGACCATGCTTCAACTAGAACCTGAAAGTAGTTTATAGCAGTTCTTACCAACATTTGCCATGAAGTCTGTACTGTGTTTTGCACTTTGGCCTAACTCTTTACCTATTGCAAGTACATGGTCTGATCAGCTTTACAAAACCCAATGACTTTCTCATATCTCCATTACACTGCTAGTTGATGAATTAATACAGACAGGATTTTGTCCTCCTTTGCCCTTTCCAACTCAGAGTCTACATGCATACAGACTTATTATTAGCAATCATGCACTTCATACTAATATAGTTAATTTCCATTTCTGTTTCCAAGAAGTTCAGTTCTTCGTGTTCTGATTCTCTTTATCAGTGTTACTTTTGGGGTAGGCAAATATTATTAACACTTTGTTACCTTTTCATTCTTATTAGTGAGATCTCTAGAACTTGCTTTTCAGCCTGAGGTTTCCCTTTGAATAATATTATTCTCAATTTGCAATGAAAGACCCTACAACTGCAGCCCTTATTCTCCAGCTTCAGAATAAATATTTGTGTGGCTCTGCATTGAATACTTTGCATCCCATCTCTACAGTGCATGAAAATATAATCAGCACATTACAGCTTTTCTCAGATTAGCAACATCAGAGATATAAGCAGTACATTCAGAAGCAGGATGAGGAGGTAATTGTTGAGGATGTTAAAGTTTATTTATGTGAATTAGCTCCAAAAATTACTTCTGATATGTATATGTATTTTTATTCTTTGAATTGGGCTTTTTTTGGTGAACATTAATTGAAATATCATATCCCATGTACTAATTTCTTTCTTAATCTCAATTTCACATAAATAGCCTTATTAAATATAATTTTTCATTAAATATGATTTGTTGAAAAATTAGTAGAGACACACAAAAAAATTCATGTTTCATTACAGAGTATCTTCCAAATACATAGTAGCTAAACTATGCTAGGTACTCCTTTTGCATTTGAGATAGACTATCCATTAAAATGTTCACACAAATACTACACTCAAGTACATTCATCAGTCTTATGACCTGATCCACACTAATGTCACTGCAAGAACAGTTAATCCAGTTACTTGTCTTTTCAAGATTTTAAAATGCAAGAGCTTGTTACTTATTACTTAATTTAGGATGTGATAAAAGTTGGAAACATCCAGCTGAGATAGAGTCTACATGGGGCTGGTTCCAAGTGTCATGATGTTCCTTACAACCTTTAAGCGTATAGCAACATCTTCTGATTTCAAAGACTGATACATGGGAAAAAATGGTCGCTTTAGATAGGGAAATACTCAATGAAATTGATTAAATACAAGCCTGAAAATAAATTCCCTCTTATCCAAACTGACCTTCCAACCTTTCCTCTAGTCTTGCCTTCCAGATAGTAACTTAGGCAGTTTAGAGGCTCTGCATGTGTGCTCATAGATAATGTGCGGTCATGGATCCCCATGAAAGCTGCCACCTCTTCATCATTTCTAAGACCTAGATTTATATCCTTATCCTTTTTACTGCAGGCTCTCTCCTTAACTACATTGTCCCATTTCTAGAAGGTTTTCCAAAACTGAGTGCACTCCGATGAGCTCAGTTTACTCTCTGAAAGTTTTTTATGCAGGATGTGAAGGCCAGGGCCAGGCAAAAGTACAGCCTTCTTTCCTGGTTTGTTTGCTAGCTTGTTTTTTCCCTTCTGTTTTTCCAAACAGAAAAAAGCACTATTTAACAACTGTGGGATACCTTGCCATAGCATATTTTGGGAAGTAGAAAAAGACTGAGATTAACTCAATGACAGGCCGATCTGTAACCACTACTGTAATCAGTAATCAGTAATGAATAGCATGACAAAATGCAGTTTACTCACACTCCATTTCTTACCCTCTTTTCCTAAGTGTCTGTTACTGGTCATTGTTAGAGACAGAATATTGGAAAATGCAGCTGCTCCTGCTGCA
>NW_009954554.1:84929-86525 GCF_000747805.2 Chaetura pelagica
CCTGCTGAAACTTAAGCTGGTAAAGCTTTTGTTCATGAGGCCTAGTGTGAACATTGGCACATAAGCAGATACTTCAGCAGGTGGTATAGTTTCTTATGCAGACCTTTTCTGAGTATTCTGTATTAGTAAGTTAACATCCTCCTCACCTGCTTTCTCATTTAGTCTGTTGTGCACCCTATGTTTAGTTTTCAATTTCGAATTACTTTCTTATGCAGTACAGAAACTTACATGCTTCTTTAAAATTATGTGTTTAAAATGCAGTGTACAGAGCTTGTAGATGGTAGAGAAGAAAATTAAATATTTATGTCTTGTCATCTCTTCAGGAAATGCTTTATTTTTAGTTCAGCCTTATGAATGTAGTAGCTTGAACTGTGCATGTAAAAGGTGTGGAATTTCTGAGTGTGCTTGTGTCTTTCCGCCTTGGTAGAGACAGACTATTCACTTTGTTTTCACAGCTCTTTATATTGGCAAGAAACAGTTCTTAACCCCAAAAAACGGTATTTGATTTACACATTGACACACTACTTTCTGATGTTTTCCTGAGATGTTTAGTACAAAAACATTTATATCTGAATCTGCAAAAATATAACAGAGCAGTATTAGTAATAATATGTATTAATGTACATCCAAATCTGCCTATCTTTTTAGAAAGAACTTGAAGAACATACAATTTTCATTAATAAGGAAGTCCATTGACAGCTGTGAAATACAAAGCATATGAATATTGGCTTAGGCTGTTCCTCTGCTGCATGTCTCTGAAAGCTGGAATTAAAAATAAAAACAAAAAAACCCCTAAAAATAATTTTTAAAACATCCCTGTTCCTAAATATTTACAATTGGCCACTGAAAGAGACAAGAAACAAGCTATACAGGACTTTGTTCTACCCAAGAAAAGCTCATTGCTATACTCCTAAGTGTAGAGAATAATCATATAGCCCATGCTGTGTGGCAAAAAATGAAGTTATTATTGGTGGTTCACCAGTGTTTTTCTTTGTTTATCACAATAACCTTGTGATTGGTATTATCTTTATTCATCTTTGCTTATCCTAAGCTTTATATAATCACATTGGCATTCTTAACATATACTCAAATATTAATCATCATATCCTCTCCACTACCCACACAAAAGCTACAACACCTTGCCAACAAGATGAAAAGAGATGTTCAGCAAGAGTCAGCTTATAGTTGAAAGCTAAAGTGAAAAGCAGAATAGCCATACCTCAGTTACCAACTGTGAGTAAACTTTATTTTGTCAATACAAAGACTTATAGTAAGTGTCTTACAGTAATTATTATAACCCAGTTCATCAACTCTTATGTACACTGTGGAAAAAGAACGACCTGCAAATGTATTTGACTTTCCCACGCAGCATCTTCAGTGAGTATTGTTTGTAGGGAGGTGAATAGTCTTAACAAAGCACACAGAATGGCATTGTCATTTAAACATTGATCAAATGTTGCAGGCTAGTCTTTCCACAGAAATCACGATAATAGTAGTTTGCTTTGTTTATACTAATATTTGAATGAAGTTAAATCCTTGGTGTAAACAGATTCATATGTATTTTACAGTGAAATTCTTGTTCTTAACAAGGGAAAG
>NW_009954554.1:86902-89879 GCF_000747805.2 Chaetura pelagica
TTTCAATATCATTAATGGAGTAGAGTACAGAATAATTTTGCATAAAAAATTATCAGACTTCATGTTAATTTTGCAGACTTTGTGCATCACACTTCAGTAAATGTTTTGCTTATATAGGGTCACATGTCTTTCCTTAATCAAATTTCTCCTAGGGAAAATACTGGCCTTAAGCAGCCGCTCTACCTGACAGGCTGAGCAGAGAAAATGTCTATTTAGAGATGTAGAAACAGCTGAGTTTCCTTAGTAGGTGCTAAAGGGAATCTCAGTGACTAATGACTTTACACCAAGTTCAGGTCCCTTGCGTCATTATTGTTTAATTGATTCCTTTTTCAATCATAGACTTTGACAAAAGGGGCACTATTAATATGCTAAATTTCAAATATTTCATCTGTTTTACCTATCTGTGTGAAGAAGGTGTGACAGTAATTTGCACTGCTGGTTTTGGGGATTCTTCTACAAGGACTTCTGTTTTCATTTTCAACTAGCTACGAAAAAAAAATAGAGCAGCACACTCCCTCTACAATGAAAAAAAGGAAGGAAGAAGGATAAAAGCTACTAAGCAAAATACCCTTACCTGAAAATCAATAGGAAGGAAAATTATCCTAACACTGAAATGCATATATATTTTTATTATTTAACTTTGATAATGAAAAAAGTAATACCTTTTTTCATTCCTATGTGTTAGATATAAATTGAAAATTAATTATTCATGTATATATAAATTGTAAATTTTAAAATAAATTCATAGAATTATTTTAATTGGTAAAAACCTTTAGGATCATCAAGCTCAACCACTAACCTAGCCCTGCCACCACTAAACAATGTTCCTAAGCACTGCATCTACAGCCTTTCAAATAACCCCAGGGATGGTAACTTAATCACTTTTTTGGGCAGCCTGTTCAAGTGCTCGATAAGCCTTTCCATGAATAAAGTTTTCTTACCATCCAATTTAAATCTCCCCTGACACAAGTTGTGGCAGTTTACTCTCATCCTATCACTCGTCACTTGAAACAGAGACTGAGAAACACAGTGTAATCACAGTATCATATACTCATAGAATGGTTTGGATTGGAAGGGACTTTAAAGATCACTCAGTTCCAACCTCCCTGCATGAGCAGGGACATCTTCCACTACACCAGGTTGCTCAAAGCCCCACTCAACAGATCTTTGAATGCTGCCAGGGAGGGGACATCCACACTTTGGCTGCACAAGCTGTTCCAGAGTCTCTACACCCTTAAACTAAAGAATTTCTTTCTAATGTCTAACCCTCTTTCAATTTGAAACCATTCCACCTTGTGCTATCGCTACATTCCCTTGCAAAAAGTCTTTCCCCATCTTTCCTGTAGGACCCTACCAGGTACAGTAAGGCCATGATAAGGTCTCCTTGGGGCCTTCTCTTCTCCAGGCTGAACAGCCCAAACTCTCTCTGCCTGTTTTCATAAGAGAGATGCTCCAGCCCTCTGACCATCCTAATGGCTCTCCTGTGGACTCAATTTAAGAGATCTATGGAATTCTTGAGGGGATATCCCAAAACTTACCATAATACTGCCTGTGGGATGTCAAGAGAGCAGAGTAGAGGGGGAGAATCACCTCCCTAACCTGCTGGCCATACTACTTTTGATGCAACCCAGGACACAGTTGGCTTTATGGGCTGCAAGCACACTTTGCCAGCTCATGTTGAGCTTCTCATCAACCAGCATCCCCAAGGTCTTCTCCTCAGGGCTGTTCTCATTTCCATTCTGCACCCAACCTGTATCTGTGCTTGGGATTACCCCAACCCATGTGCAGGACCTTGGACTTGTTGAACTTCTTGAGTTTGGCATTGACCCACCTCTTAAGCCTGTCAAGGTCTCTCTGGATGGCATCCTTTCCTGCTAATGTGTCAGCCACACCACACAGCTTGGGATCGCTGGCAGACTTGCTGAAGGTGCACTCAATCCCATCATCCACATCACCAACAAAGATGTTAAACAGCACAGGTCCTGACACTGGCCTCTGAGGAATGCCACCTGGACATCGAGCTGTTGACCACAACTCTTTGAGTGTGACCATGCAGCCAATGCTTATCCAGCAAGTGGTCTGTATCTCTCCAATTTAGAGGCAAGAACCAACATAATTCAACTGAGGATTGGATGTTCCACATAGATATGCTAAAAGCTTATTGAACAGGATACTTTCTTTTAGATGGTGTTGTTTTCCTTGTCAAGCTTATAAGGAAAAAAAAATATTAAAAAGTATTAGCAAATCAGATAAATAGTGTTATTATTAATAAAATAACACTATTTCCTATTTCATTCCAGTTCAAGTAGGTAACAGCTGTGCAAAAGAAAAATTATACTTATATTCCTCCTACTTTTTGCTCAATAGGTATTTAATCAGGGATTTTTCATAATGGTATTATTTATTAAAAACACATATAAAATCTTTTGTATCCTGTCAGTTTATTTACTTTTTTTACACAGCAAAGTTTTTCTTGGTCAGCCATGTGTAAAGATTTCCCATCTTCATTTCTGAGGTTTCCACCCTTGACTGTCTGCTTGTTAGTTTCTCACAAGATTGCCTCCTGCCTTCACTCACACAGCTTCACGTTTTGCATCTGATCTCTCATCTTGTGTGCAAAGCCCCTACTCTGATCATATTTCTAAACCTCTAGGGACCCATTTCTTTGATTCTGTAAGCTTGTAGGCATTCAATCCAGTAAGTTTCTGTTTATTTTCATTTTATTTTTTTCATCATTTTTCCCTTCATTTCGCCTTCTCTGTCCTTAGAATGTAAATGCTTTTATGACAGGGACCACCTTACAATTCCATGTATGCCTTGCACACTGAGAATGCAACTAAAAGGATATTATTAACACGTAAGAGAATACATGAATTAATAGAATATGCAACATTTTGAGGATCCTGCAGCATTTTAGAGCAAACTATGACTACAATCTGGCATTCTGTAAAAGTAAGAAATTTAGAAATAGGGAAAG
>NW_009954554.1:89925-97334 GCF_000747805.2 Chaetura pelagica
GGGAAAGAATGGAATAATTTTTCTGGACAAGGTATAACTTAACTGAAAGATATCCAGTGCTAGCAAGGCACTGCAGCTTGGCATAATGGGGAAAAAAAAAAAAAAAAAAAAAGGAATTTTTACCAGAAAACCAGGAAATCAATACATCTGTGTTCTCAATAAATTTTTTTAAAGGGTACCGCATCTCTCAAGCTGCCTAGGGCTTCTTTGTATGCTAAGCAAGCCACGCTGATTTGACTAACTGAGCCATTTTGCTCTCCACACATGGACCTGAAGAACTGTTCTTTGGCAGACAATCTCTTCAGTGTCTGTACACAGCTGCCTTGCTCCGTAACTGTTACTTTGTCAAGTAAACTCTCAAGCACATCCTCAGGTATTGGCTTTGCTACTGCAGCTTTTTGCCAATTAAACTCTCTGAGGCAGGTGGTGATGGAAGATAGTTGCTTTGTTTTTCCTAATATAGGTTATTTTTTTCATGGCTGACCCACAACTCCAGAGAAGAATCCTAGTCAGACAGGAATATGTTTCTGCAGGATGTGAGGCAGTGGAGGCTTCTCTGTGAAGAGATGTGTTCAGTTTGCAGGAATAAAGCTGATATGCATATGTAACATATTTCTCCTATAAATGGAAAAGACTTTATAGTGCTGTTACCTTTTATTTGTTTGAAAGTATAGAATTTTTTCTGTAGTCTATTATTTGATTACTAATATCTTAAATAATTGTTAACAAAGCAATTCCTGAAATTGCTGAGAATACATTCTTCTTTCAAATTTCCACCATCATTTATGAAAACAAGGGTTTTTTTAACTCTTCATACATTTTCAATTAGCATAGAGGTTGTTTTTTTTCTCCTTCCAAGCCTTGTTCTTCTTTGCATGTTAAACAGAAATTATTTTAAACATTCAGAATATGTGGACTGTAGATTATGATAACAGCACCTACACTAGAACTGTATACTAGCTCTCATTTCCCAGCTATATAGATATATTCCCATGAATATAGGTTACTCTAGTTAAAACTTGTAACTCTGTGGATAAATGCAACAAATTCTATGCATGCTTTGTAATGGACTTACTTGAGTGAAGATTTCCATGGGTTTTGGAGTTTGGGGAGGTGATTGCTATGCAGGAAAGTTGCAGAACAATTTCCTTTATATTTGTCAGATCGTGCAATCCTGTTTTCAACATTAGACTTCCACCAGCTGCACAGTTACAGAGGTCAGGAAGCTTGTGGCTGAAGCATAACAAAATGTTTGCTGAAGAGCCTCTTTATTCAGTTTAACTCCCTAAATGCAGACTACAAATGTACAGAGTTAATCTAGATCTGAATTTATTGTAAGTAATCAAAAGAATGTGAGCCTGTGTTGGAGGACTCTCAGGTAGGAAGGACTTCCCTGTTCATGAAGCACTGTTCTCTTCTGACTAACATACATACATCTCTCAGTTACATTATTAAAAAACAAAAATTATTTTAAACAAACAGTCATTCAAAAGGGTTTTAGAACTGATGCTGTCAAAAAATATGTGAGTCATTTCATTTCACTTTCGGGGCACTCCATTAACTTTTTTTCAGATCACTGTATTTGTGGCTAACTATCCTTTTTATAACAAATGGAACAATTTTAAAACAGTTGTATTTTTAACACTTTTCAATTTTCTTATTGTCTGAAAATCGGAAGGATATCAGGTTCAGTGGATTTTAGTGTTTTATCCAGTGGTGTCTACTGTACTTGCACTATTTTTTGCATAACACAAGTTATGTTATAACCTGATTAAAATGTTCAGTATTGTACATTATGGTTTACCTACTCTGCTCCTTTTAACAATGTACTTGGTGGTGCAATTTACATTACATCGATTATGCTTTTGGAGTACAATGTTGTTGATAATTTAATGTTCATGATAATTTCTGATAATCAGCTATTTTGAATTCTTGTTAAAGTAATTTTTTGGCAGTCACAAAAGTCTTCACAGTGAGTCTGGATTACTTGAGAATTCATCATTGTTCCTGACTCACAATACTTGGAAACCTGTGAAATCAGCAGAAATATTAACCTCCTGCAATGATTGTTTGCTTGGATGGGAAAGGATGAGATATCTATTATTTTTTTAGACTAGAAAAACTGAAAGCTGCAAGTTGGGTTTGTTGTTTGTTTTGCTGGGTTGTTTTGGTTTTTTTAATTTCAGCAATAGATTTTTGTATTTCCAATACAGCAACACAAAGTAACACTTCTGATAATTAGTTGACTCTCCTTTTGCTATGTCTTGTCACAATTGCTTCTGCAGATATGTATCATTACCTCCCAGCCACTAGCAGATTATCTCAGGAGATTTAACACCTTTTTTCAAGTTCATTAACTGTTCTCATGATCATCACCTGAAATGCTTCAATGCTCAAATCTCATTTTCCTGAAGCCTATAACCTACCTCTATAAACTCATATTTTGCAGCGATCTGTATGTAAGAGCACTCCTTCATACATTCCCAGGGAAGTGACTTCTACTGTGAAGATTATGCTTTCTACCACAGAATAAGTTCACTCTGTTAAAGGCTGGAATAGAGACTTTTGAAACGGGGTATAAATCTTTCTCTCTCTTGTCTCTTTCTCTCTCTTTTTCCAGTTACATGCTCTGGACTTAAGTGACAGACATGAGGACAGACATTCACTGATGGTACTAGTTTTGTGAATGTGAGACTTGAGCAGTAAACACATAGTCCTAAACACTGCACACTATAAAATGCATTAGGCTGAACAAGATTTTTCTTTAAAAGACATTTTTTATTTCTAGTAATTTTCTATGTATTCTACATTGCAGTTCACAGCTTTCTCCTCCCCACACCAAATTCTCCTATGTTGCAAACCTCCATGTTTACTTTGAGGGAGTTTCATTCACATAGGGTTCGTTTGCTGCCCTCTAGCAAATATAAGAAAAAATAGCACTTCACTGATTTTACTAGACATACACAAAGTTCCTAAGTTTTTGCATTTCATTTTAATTTCAAATACAGAAGGGACAAGGATTCTAAATGGTAGCAAATGTCTCAAAGTAGCTATTGTGATTGTACATATTCAATGTCTGCTCCACGCTACAAGAAAATAAATAAGAGTTTTAAAATAAGTAATAAGTTTGTGTTTTACGCAGTCATAAAGGCAATCTGTGAGTTAGAGAATAATATCCTGGCGTGTTCTGTAAGGCTGTTTACTAAAAATTAGCTGAGCAGATGTCAAGCCTAACTACTTTATGAGGAAGTTCTACAATTTTAAAATACTTTAGTCTTCTGGTTGGCTGCAGTGCATTTGTATATAGTCTCTTTTCTCTTTTTTCTCCTATATGTTTATATATTCCATTGATTGCCTATTAAAATTCTAAAATTATTCATGTATTTATTAAAAAGAAATGTAGATTTCTACTTTTATTTTCCTAGTAACGCTGAACAGCATGTTGCCTATATTACTTTAAAAAACCCACTCTTTTTTGGAAAAAAAGAAATAATAGGATTATCCTATCTTTAATAATAGGAAAAAACAAAATTGTGCTAATTTTTAATGTCAAAATATGAACTGCCAAAAACATAACCCAATTCTATACTGTTTCAAATCAATTTCAATCATCTGTGTGATATGGCAGTGTAATAATACATGTATAATAATGAAATGGTGTATCAAATGAAAAGGTTACAGGTTTAGTGGGGTGCATTAAATATTCAGTCTGAAATAATGAGTATCATTTTAAGATTATTTTAGATGCAAAATATGCCTACATATAGTACTACTAAAAATATTTATCTTAGAAAATCTGCGTAGCTTGGCTAATATGCTTCACAGAAACCAAGATCTTAGAATGATATTTTAAAGGAAAATTGACATACAATTGAATACAAGAAAAAAAGTATGTCTTGTGCCTAATTAATGACTTCGCAACTTATAGATACATATGTTTTTTCCTATTAAAATCTTACAGTAGGTAAAGAGGTTTCAAAATCAAGACTAGTGCTTGAAGATACCAGACTGGGTTTGCTTTTTATGTGATCTTATTTATCAGTTTACTCATTTAGATTACAGAAGATGGGCAAGTAAACTATCTGGTAAGGAAACTAAAAATTTGTGGTTTTTAAGATATTTTTGTCTTTTGTCCCCCTGAAAGGGACAAGAGGAGAAAGTGGCGCAGAAATGAAAACAAAGAACCAGTTGAATATGAAAAACAATATGAAATGGTGGATTTTCTTTTTTATTTACTTTTTATGAAATATTTTCCTTTTTATGCAAAATACCAATGCATCATCAAAATATATTGAAGATCTTCCTCCAAGTTTCTTAAAATAATGAAACTAAGTTATTGTTTGATCAAGCCTGTTTATAAATTATGGGAAAGTATGTTATTGACCAAAGCTTACAAAAATGTATTGGACTTCTGTGTCTAAGAAGTCTACTTATTTCTATTTCATTAATTTAGTACAGTGAACCTAGGACAAATAACATGAGGTGGTTCTGCAGTGCATGATAAGGTGGCTTGTCTTTCTTCTTTCCTGTGTCTATCTGCATAGTTTCACTATACTTTTGAAATAATTTAAATTAATGGACTTCTACTGCTTAAAGTATTTTTTTTTAATTTTTTTTTTTTCTATTTGAACTACAAATATGATAATGGAAAAGGGAACTATTTAAGAGGATTACTTGCTGGACTGGATTTATACTAATAGGCCAATGTCAGTCCAGAGTTTCAGCTTTAATTCTCACAGGTCTTGGCTTACAAGTCAAGCCTTCAGCTGTTTTAAATGTGTCCTTTTAGAATGACACTGTAGATCCATAAAAGAAAGATGAAAGATACTTTCTCAAGGCAAGACCTGGGAACAGAGGAACAGCAAAAGTGCAACTCATAAAAATTCCACTCTCAGAAAGGCTATTACAGCTATAAATGAGGGAAATGTGTTAGATACAGTAAGGAAACTAAAAGGTTTTCAAACACTTTATGGATAGAATACAAAAATCTTTTGAGAAGTAACAAGTGCCAAATCGAAAATTATGAAGGAATAACATTGGAGATGGGGAGGAGGTGTGGCGGGGGGGGGGAGGGGGGAAGGGTGGGAAGAGAATGACTCAAGTTATGCAGATAAATAAATTTCTAATTATGTTCTAGAAAAGTCAGTACCTTTCTGACCCTGCTATTTTTTTTTTTATTTTTTTTTTTCTGACTTAGTCTGTGAAGATTCATGGGAGCAGGTCTTCTAATTTTTCACAAGACAACATGCTTGAATCTTGTTATATGACTATGTACAGGAATAATAGTCATTATAATTAATGAGTAATCTTTAATAGTGGTAATAACACAGAGAATACACACACTAAGTTAGAAGAAAATAAAGAAAGAAAATGTAAGAACAAAAAGACAATGCTATGATAGTTATGCCACAAGTGTTTTGCTGTCCTAACTTTAAATATTCATTTAGTAATTTTCAAGCATATAGGTGAAATCCATAGTATGCTTTTAATAAGACAGAGTAAAATGAGAAGTCTGCATTTACATAATATTGAATTGTATGGTTGAGTAGTTCTTCAGGTAAGCCACTGTCAGTGTCCAATACTCTCTGACCAGTTTCTTTCAGATAGTCCACACATGGAAGTTGTAATGTTTAATCTCAAATAATTATAAAAAATACACTGGGTAACACCATAGAAATCTAAGCTAAACTTAGTAAAATACAACAAAAATTGAAATATGCCTCATTCCTCTTGTCCTGTCAGTGGAGACTACTGAGAAGAATCTGACTTCTTCTTCAGTCCGTTGCATCAGGTGTTTATACACATGAATAAGATCCCCCTGGAGCCTTCTTGCTTCTTGGTTAAACAGATGCAGCTCTCTCAGCTGACATATGAAGGACCCTAAGAAGTGAAACTAATTTGTGACAATTGAATTTCACAGATTAAAAAGTAGAATAATACTATTTTAAAAAGTAATGTAAAAAAAATAAAGTGATGTAAAAAAGTAATACTATTTAAAATGCAAGTTCATTAATTAAATCATACATCAAATAAAATTGCAAATGTCAGAAAAAATATTGAAATCTCCAAGTATAGCACATGTATTGTAATACATTATAGAAGACAACAGAGGAAGTGTTTTAAACAAATACTCCTCTTTTTTCAAACAAAAATGCTTATGCAGAAAATAAGCTGACAAAATGCTAGAAAACTTACAGGACACAAAACGGAGAACAAAACATAATTAGATTGTAAATCTCCATTATGTGAAGTGAATCCTGGTTAAGTTAGTTAATATATCTGAAATTTATTTGTTTTCCATTTATTATTTTTGAGGAAAACTCAAAAACAACAAAAAAATCCCACGAACAGCTAAATAGGATTTTCTAAAATTAAATGTCTGTATTTTTATCAACATATGCATATTCTTTTAGAAAATAAAATGCTATGGATTAAAATATTTTATAGCTTCTAGAACATTCATGCAACTTTCTGAAAAGCTTCAGAAGCCATTTTACTAACAGTGAACTGAATTAATTTTCAGATATTATTTACATAGTAGTTAATATTCCGAATTACTGTATGTTAAACATTGCCTTTAAGTCTTCCTAATGTTGAAGACTTTTCAGTATTAAAAATACTGCTGTGACTGATGCTATTTGTAACTCAGAGCAAAAAAGTATAGATTTAAGTAAAGATTTCCAGTGTCTTCATTTCAAATGTGGAGTAACATTTCTAATGCCAAAATAAGAATAATAAAACTTGGAAACCCAGAAACATTTTCCTTAGTCCTAAAACTATCAATATTTTTTGTTTAAATTCACATTAAGCATTTATTTTCAATCACTCTTATCAAGATTTAGACAATATATCTTCTGGTTTCCTTTTGGAACTTCCTATGTAGTTCTCATCTTGACCAATTAATTTTATAGATTCTTCTCTAAGATAAGTCTGTCTCCCTGTGCTTGTGAGAGAAATCACTGAAAATTGCTAGGCCACAGAAAAGGGTATACCATTTAACTGCACATTAAATTAGTAATGCTGTTTACAAAATTCTTCTATTGTCTTATCAGCAGTCTAACTTATAAGTATCTTTTTTTTAATAGTCCTAGAAATCTAAAACAATCTGGCTCCTGAATAAAATGAAAAGGGTTGTACCTATTTCAAAGCTGTAGGTGATTCAGGGTCAGCAGCTATCAATCAGTTTGTAAGTTTAGAAGTTCTGGAGAGACTTCACGATTTTTTTTCCTTTGTCAGATGTTCTAAGGGGGTTTTGTTGTTTTGCTTTGTACTTATTTGTTTGTGTGGGGTTTTGTTGTTTTGTTTTGTGTGGGTTTTGGGGGTTTTTTTGTGTTGTTTGTTTTTTTCTTCCTGAGTTCTACTGAGGTTTACCAAAACTTACTGTGAAAAATGAAGTGCTCTCAGCAGGA
>NW_009954554.1:97394-112304 GCF_000747805.2 Chaetura pelagica
AGCAGGAAGCATTGAACCAGTTTCTTCTTTGCTCTGCCAATACAGTCTGCATGCTTCCCTCAGAGCTGAAAGGTACTCCCACACATGCACATCTTTCATGAATGATCAGGAAAACAGCAAGGAATCTCTCACAGCCGTGGGAGAAATTACTTTTCTGAGATCATTATAAGAGTCTGAGTAAAATAAGTGCACTTCCCCCACTCAAAATTTACCATTGCAGCAATGTTGTTTCAAGAAAAGAGAAATCAAAGTTCAGATACCAAATTAAATTAATTTTCATGCATCTGTAATATTTTTCCTCTGAGCCAGGAAATGTTTCTTCTTTTACTAGTAACACAAGCGTTGTTCAATAACATCACAACTTGACTAAAAGCAATATGAGGTCCATCCAAACCAGATCTTTTCAGGCAATTAAATTCAAGCATAATTTCACCAGAGTTTCACAAAACTTTCCATCCTGTAGTGTGTTTCTGCAACTTAAACAAGTGACAAGATACCTGCTTTCTTACAAATAGATAGTTTGAATACTGTTCCAAGGACACTAAGATATATATGTCAGCAAATGATAACTCATTGTGATCATTAGTTGTTATGAGTATCTGGAGAATAATGTTGATACTTCTCTCTCTTTTTTTGCTATCCACAAGTTTGTTGTTGTGGGGTTTTTTCCCATTGTAAAATCTGCTTTTACGGCTAATTTGTAGAGTCTTGATTACTCCCTGAGTGTCCATTTCAGTTGAGATTTTAGAAGAAGTGCAAATTCTTTTCTAATATTATACTTGCTAGCTCTTCATATAATTTTGATATCAAGAGGGAAATTCTTTTATGCAATCCACATTATACCCTCTTCAAAATTTAGATTAAAAACCTATTCATCTCATCTTTACTAGTGGAAGGGTAGACTTTGAAAACTACTTTATTTTTCTGTACCATATGTGAAAAACATTTTCCTTTTGCACCTGCTGCAGCTTAGCTTAGATAGAACTCTGGTTATTATATTACTTGTAAAGGTTTGGCTGATATTCTCAGTGTTAACAGTGACTTCTAAAGACCTAGGATCTGTCTGTTTACTTGGGTCTTTCAAAATACATCTGATGATAATTGTGAGCCTTCAGGGTTTTCATTCTTATCCCTGAAACAGAAAGGTCACATATTCTTTATTGAGTGAATCCATAAAAGAATTATGGTGGAGACAACTAAAAACACAGAAAATGGTACATAACTGTCATAGGTAGCATAAATCCTAATGTACCCTCAGCAAGTTTGCTGATGACACTAAGCTGGGAGGAGTGGCTGACACACCAGAAGGCTGTGCTGCCATTCAGAGAGACTTAGACAGGCTGGAGAGTTGGGCAGGGAGAAACCTGATGAAGTTCAATAAGGGGAAGTGTAGAGTTTTGCATTTGGGGAAGAGAAACACCATGTACCAGTACAGGTTGGGGGCTGACCTGCTGGAGAGCAGTGTAGGAGAAAGGGACCTGGGGGTCCTGGTAGACAGGAGGATGACCATGAGCCAGCATTGTGCCCTTGTGGCCAAGAAGGCCAATGGCATCCTGGGGTGCATTAGAAAGGGTGTGGTTAGTTGGTCAAGAGAGGTTCTCCTCCCCCTCTATTCTGCACTGGTGAGGCCGCATCTGGAGTATTGTGTCCAGTTCTGGGCCCCTCAGTTCAAGAAGGACAGGGAACTGCTCGAAAGAGTCCAGCGCAGAGCTACAAAGATGATTAAGGGAGTGGAACATCTCCCTTCTGAGGAAAGGCTGAGGGAGCTGGGTCTCTTTAGCTTGGAGAGAATGAGACTGAGGGGTGACCTCATCAATGTTTACAAATATGTAAGGGGTGAGTGTCAGGGAGATGGAGTTAGGCTTTTCTCAATGATGACCAGTGATAGGACAAGGGGTAATGGATGCAAATTGGAGCATAGGAGGTTCAAGGTGAATATCCGAAAAAAAATTTTTACTGTGAGAGTGACAGAGCACTGGAACAGGCTGCCCAGGGAGGTTGTGGAGTCTCCTTCACTGGAGATATTCAAAACCCACCTGGATGCGTTCCTATGTGATGTGCTCCAGGTGACCCTGCTCTGAGAGGGGATTTGGACTAGATGATCTTTCGAGGTCCCTTCCAACCCCTAGGATTCTATGATTCTATTATTTATTTTTTTAATTCTTTCAAAAATATTACTAAAAAATAGGACAAAAATCCTAAGTTAAATTCCCCAAAATTGGAAACAAGCCCTTTAAATCACTGTATATGAGAATGTAGTTAGAGGAGCAGATGGAAGGTGTTCTAGTTCTTATCCTTCTCATAAAGTAACAATTTGCTAAATCCTACAAAGATAAACCAGATATTCAGTTTATTCTATTGCCTAGATACCCCATTGTACACTTGATATCAAATACATTAATTCATAACATTTTAGGAGGCCCGACTTTGTCAATTTTAAGATTAAATGTAAATTTCTGACCTATTAGGTATGTATATTATAAATTTTGCCACTTACAGTGAGTATGCATTCCCTGTGTCTATTCACTTTCCTCTCAGTAATGTGGTTGAGTCACAATCCCTGGCGGTATTTAAAAGTTGTGCTCTTATTGCATTTTTGTCAGATATAGAATATTTGCAACAAAAATATAGACCCTTTGATATCGTGAGCCATACAATTTAATTTATTTTCATTATTCATGAGTCCAATTATTTTACTTTTATATATTTTTAAATACTAGGAAAGCAGCAGTCATGTTCTGGGCATGTGTTCTGAGTTATGTCTTCTAGGCAATTATTTTACCTGTTAGAAGTATGCATTGTATTTTGTCTTGCACTTCCAAGTTCCCTGAAATAATACAGTCTTATCCAACATTAAAGGTCTGAAGACATTTTTCTAGTAACTGTATATTTCCAGAGCCTGTAGTCATGTCTTGAGGCTTAATGGGATTGTCTGACCCATCCAAACTATCACTTTTTCTTAGCCTCCAGAACATGTGTCTGCACTCAGCTGCCTACTGGAAATGATCCTTGGCTTGAAATCTCTCACAAATTGTGCTTGAGAACAAATTGTTTGAGTACAAGTTGGTAATGGTCACAGTTATTCCATGAACCAGTCTAACAGTGTAACAGTGTGGAAGATGAATGCTATTTTCTCATTTCCAGAATTGATAAACTGATACTTGATCCTTACTATACACACAGCTGTTGTATCTTAAATGTTTTATTTCCTACTATTTTGCTATATTCTAATACTTATCTAGACCCTAAATAATACCATTAAATACTTAATAATTTAATGGTGGTGTTTTTATTTTATTTAACCATCTAGTAGAACAAGGGTCTATCTTATAATGGAAAAATTTAAAATCAATCAATCAATAAATATTTAAAAAATAATAAAAACATTACAAACAAAAGACAAAAGTGAAACCATAGTCCTATGATCCTTTTTAATACTTTGATACAAATTCAGAAGAGAACTGGACCTTCTTTTTGCTACTCTCCTCACTAATTTCTCAGTAAAGTAGAACTTCTAGAAGTCTCAAATAACCTTGTTTTTTCTCTCTGTCCTGAATGACAGTTACAATAGACTGCAATAGTCAAGCAAACCTTGACAAATATGGTTCCTTGTGAATTAATAAATCAGGCTAATACTTACACAGTGCTGAGACTAATTCACTGTACCTAAATTAGCTGGAGTTGGCAAAACAAATTTTATATTCAAGATTTATGCTAGTTTTCATGCAGATTATTCTACATGATGGACTTAATTCTTTTGCTTTGATTAGGAAACAATTTTGTTGAATACCACATAGTTCATGGGTTTGTCTTCATTTTCAAGCAGTGTGAAGCAACAAAATACATTTCTTAAAGTGAGACAGTGTCATGGTTCAACCCCAGCCAGTAACTAAGCCCCACACAGCCACTTGCTTACTCCCCACTGGTGGGATGTGGGAGAATTGAAAAGATAAAAGTGAGAAAACTCAAGGGTTGACATAAAGACAACTAAACAGGTAAAGCAA
Source organism: Chaetura pelagica (assembly GCF_000747805.2). Lineage (NCBI taxonomy): Eukaryota > Metazoa > Chordata > Aves > Apodiformes > Apodidae > Chaetura > Chaetura pelagica. The sequence goes on from NW_009954554.1 coordinate 101,399, forward strand.
AAGCCATGCACACAAGTAAAGCAAAATGACTCGTTCAGCACTTCCCATCATCAGGCAGGTGTTTAGCTGAAGAATGAAAATCATATTGAAAATATTGATTGATAATAGTAGATTCATTTTAATTTGAAAATTAGTTGGTTGCAATAAATAAAATAAAAAGCTAGAAGTACACTGAGAGTCAGATTTAGTTAAAATCAGGCATTACTGGACACATAAATAGTTTTGTATATAGAATTTTTATTACATATTCTATTCAACTGAGAAATGTTTACATACAAGGTCTAACTGAAGGTCATTGCTCATTACTGCAAGATCTGTTAAGTTTTGCAATTATTTTATTTTTTTTTTCTTGTTTTATCTATCATTCACAGAGGTTTCAATTCAAATGCAAATAAACTAATGTAAATATTCCAATCAGCTGAATGTAAGGTACTTCACATGTTTTGTAATTCACTGTATTACAAAATGGGCTGATAGCACTATATGTAAATTAACTACATTAGTAGTACTTTTGTCTCAAACTGTTTCATTGCTCAGCCTTTTATATAAAGAGTACTGTTTCTCTAAGAAAATTCAAGTAACTTTTCTAAAAAGTAAAATAGAAGCATTATAATCAATTATTTTCAATAACCAAATTCTTCAGAGGAAAAAGGATGAAGAACTATTGGCTGAGCTTCTCACCTCTTTGATGAAGATTTTTAAAGGTGAAATTCTAATATTTGTAATTATTTTATATGTAGAAACAGGAATGAAGAAGTAAATTTATAAAATCTGTGTCTTTGAGATTTCAAAGCAGTAATGTGTCATTCATGAATCACAATGTAGTAATATGAAAGAAGAAAAAAGGAATACAGAAGGACAATTTATGTGCCTTCCTAAGTATAGTTTTATAAAACAAAAATTAGTTTTGTATTGAAAAATTTTGGAGGGCTGTCTAGTCTGCTGGCTTTGATTGTGGTGTATCAAAAAATCTCAAGCATATGATTAAAGACCTTTGGTTTTCAGACAGATAATTTGATAACTAGGGATTTAATTGTTTTGCTGAGTTTATGTGAGCATAGAAGAGTTGAGAATGTACTTGCATGTTTTCTTCATTGAAGCCATAATTCATATATGTACATCTTCAGAATATCCATTTTTATCATAAATAAATGATAACACATAATCAGGAAAACATCTATGGTTAAAGCTCATTACTAGAGCTTAGATGTTCTGGTTTACTAGTTAGTTTTGCCACAGATATACTATATTAACTTGGTTATCATTTGGTTTTGTCAACAGAGGGAAGGAATATGTAAAATATGCTGTTAAGCACTTTCTCTTCCACATACAAGTACAATGGAATGTACAAATTTAAAATAAAAACACTAGCAGGGATGTAAACAGTAAAAATCTGATTTAAGTTACAGTGGTATGGTCCTGGTCAGTTAACTAGACTCTGTCCAGTTTCCCATCAGTGTATCTGGATGTAGATCTTACTTCATTGTGTATTTTCTATTCTTGAAATGAGGCTTTCATTTTCAATTTCATTTGCTGTAAAAAAAAATAGTAAAATAAAAACAACAAAATTCTCTCTTTGAATTCCCAGGCTGACACGGAAAATACAGACAAACCTTAAGGAATAAGTGTTCTGAAGCTAATCTCAGTAATGAAGCAGGTGTGAAAGACAACACCCATCTGCCAGGTGAAACAATGACTACAAAATCAGCAGTTTGCATGCTAGTGTGCTTTCTTCAACTGCACATTATAAATGGGCAGGTAATATGTGAGAGGCAAATGATTGCTGAATGGAGAGTGGAACCAAAATCTAGTGTAATAAAATGGACACCAAGGGAAAACATCTGTTCAGACTTTTACACTGAATGCTGGAATATGAAAAAAAGTATTACTGGGGAAATCTCAGAAGAACAGTATCTCAGTATCCCTCAGATATGTCCCTTACAGCTTCAATTAGGTGATAGTCTCTTCATCTCCTCTGAGCCATCCTTTCAGTCCTATGGAATGAATTTGGTAAATGTCTCCAAGGAAGAATTTATTAACTGCCCTAAAGCTGGTTTTCTTCAAGAGCACTTGATTTTTGTTTGCCAGATAAGAGGACTGCATAAAGTTGACCCTAACTGGCTTGGTGTTGGAACTCATTACTTTGCAGAGCTTCATAAAGGAGGTCCACTTTTGTGCAACATGGGCCTTCGTCTGAACATAACTGTGAAACAGCAGTTTTGCCAACAGTCTCCAAATGCACCATTATGCTCTGGGCATGGAAGGTGTCTAAGCCATGTTTGGGAAAAAGCATATAATTGCCACTGTTTCTCACAGTATTCTGGAAGATTCTGCCAGAAGTTTGATATGTGCTCCACTAAACCTTGCCACAACAATGCCTCTTGCACTGAGAAATCAGAACTTTCTGGAGATTCTTATGAATGCACGTGTCCTCCACAATTTTCAGGTATTCCTTTTCCTTTCTAAGAATAAATGTTGCACAGATAATACATTTTTCTTAGTTGATAATAAAACAGTGAGAACATCATTAGCAAAGGTTTTGTATAGTTTGACTGTCCATCGTTTGTCTATATCTGCACTGAGTCTCTTTTACATGTAGTCAGTTACAGAAGACCGTGCAGTCATTTGAAGATAGTTTGTACTTGCTTCATTCATGTGTGCATTGTGGGGAAAAACTGAGTAAGTTCTTGTCATGCTTCTTTCCCACTTAAACATGAGACAAATGTAAATATCTGTGAACTTACAGAAGAAACTGATTTTTGTGTTTGTTTTTTTCAGCAGTTCATGTTCTTACACCAAAAAATCATTTGGAGTAAGCTCCCAAAGAGGAGTTAGTTATCCAAACTACTGAAAAAGAGCAGTTTATTGAAATTAACATTTCATTCAATCTCCTCCTGATTTAAAGACCTTTTAAATTATATGAGAAAAAAAAAGATTAAATTAAAATTTGAATTAGAAAATTCAAACATGTAACTAGAAGAGTAAGCAAAATTAAATGTTTGCTCCTTTCTTCCAGATTGTTTTGCACATGCTATTATCAACAATTTAATATTTAATAAATAAATAAATAAATAAAAATCACCTCGTTCTATCTAGGAAATATTGTAGCACTTATCCAAAATCCTTTGGAGAAACTGAGTCTGGGTTTGGGATTAGGCTAGCAGAGAGTATAGCACAATTATACGCGTTCTACCTAACCATTGTCACCATTTCAAGGAGGAAGAAAAAGGAATGACGGGAATTATATTTTTCATGCATTCAGACCAATGGAGCTTGGGAATCCTTTAGAAAGTGCCAGAAATATTAATTCACATCACAAAAAGAATTGTTGCAGCTCTTTCTGTATTTGTGGAGCAAAATTCAAATGATGCTATTTGAGGGACTGAACTTGAATGCTTTCATAGAAGTGTTGTTATGCTATGAAACACAACTGATAAGTCAGAAAAAAGTGAGATTCATAGAACACAGAAATGAAGGATATGTTGCATAAAGTTTGCTGTAATTTATTTTTTATTGCTTTTCAATCTGCATAATAATTTAGTTAATTATGCATTTACAAATAGAAGATTATGAAGGTATGAGTAACTCAATGCTATGAGAAAAATATTGTAATAATTATTCACAGTTTAGTAATGTAGTGGTAAACTCTGATCATATGCATTATGTTCTCTATGCCCTTTATGACTTCTGGGGGCTGTGTAAAATGCTCTGAAAATAATATAAAAAAGTTTCTGGTACTACTTTATTTCAAAGGAATGGAGAGATTTACAAGCATTTCTGTTAAAAGCAACCATCATACTTAATATTATCAGCAAACAATGCTTAAAATATTCTGTTAGCCTATACAGGACAGTGTTGGCTAATGCCATATTTTTTTTTACTGGAAGTACGGAAGTACTGGTCCAGCAAATATGCTGTATGTAAACAAGATCTAGGATATTAAACCATTATATATTATGGGCTTGGCTGCGCAAGAGTAAGGGAGGAACAAAGTGCCTCTCATAATACTAGGTTTATTAGAAATTTGAAAAATTGCTGAAGTGTGGATAATGTCACAGCAACAATTCAAGTGGCAAGTATAATTATGTGATATTTAGACCCTGTCATAACATAAACAACTTATAATTGGAATATTAGTTTCCAGAAAGCTACACATTAAGAAAAATCTGGTCAGATTGGACTTAAATGAGAACATCCTTTATTTGCAATGCTGAAAGAAAACGTAAGCCAGATTTGTGTCAAAAAGAAACACACACTACAGTACTAATACAATTTCTGCATTTTAAGATATACATTAATTTGTAACTATCTGGCAGATGAGGTTGAACACAGTAGCTCATATTACAGTGGCTGAATATCTTTCTGCCTTGCTTTAGAATGTCAGTAATTTTGGTGAAATCTAGTCATCAGCATTAGCAGCAATACCTACCTATACATTCACTTACCTACTAAATAAAAAGTTATATTCTACATACAAACTTTACATTTCAGGAAAAAAAAAATGTACTAAATTTCAATGTTCTTATTATCCCTTTAAATAGGAAAAAATTGTACAGAATTAGTTGGACAGTGCCAGCCACATACATGTTTCAATGGTAACTGCAGCAACATTACTCCAAACACTTTTCTTTGTGAATGTGACAAGGGCTTTACAGGTAAGAAACACCTTTGTTTTCTGTCCTATAATAATGTTCTCCTGTCTTATAATGATGTAACCTTTTGATTTACTGAAACAGTTGTTTTAGGTGATTGTTGCACAGTTTGAAATATCCTCAGAGTCTTTTTTAAATAGATTTTGCAAAATAAAGAAATCAGACTTCCGTGTGGCTATTCTAAAATAATAATGTACTAAAGTAAAACCGTATAAATGACAGAAGCTTTTCATAACTGGATCCCATCCATAAGTGCCTTTCTCCTGTTGGCAGCATGATGAAGGAAGACTCATAATCACTTACTCAGTGGTTCTCAGAGTTCACAAGAACAGGATCAGAAGCTCTTGCTGGGTGTTTTAGAATGATCATGACACCTATATTCATAATTTCAGCATCCCCTTAATAGAGGTGCTAGAAAAATAGGATGGAAAGAATTTAAAGAGTCAATATTCTCATGACTTAGTGTTCTGTCTTGATTAAAAAACTTGTAGGAGTTAATCAGTTCACTTGTGATATATTAGGCATATAAAATGCTTTCATGTGAAAAAAAAAATTAGAAAATGTAATTAAAGCCATTCTATTGTAAACACTTTTCTTGAGAGTCAGGATAGCAGGCAAACTTAAACCACTTTCTTTCCATATACTTACAGTAGAGATTTACTGTTTTGGTGTAAGAGAAGTAGCGTTACTCAGAAGAATCATAGCATCACAGAAAAGTTTGAGTTGGAATGGTCCCTGAAACCACCTAGTTCTAACCGCCCTGCCATGGGCACCTTCTACTAGACCAAGTTGCTCAAAGCTTTGTCTAACCTGTCTTTGAACGCTGCTGGGGACATCCACAATGTCCCTGTGTAAGCTGTGCCAGAGTCTTAACACTCTTACACTAAAGAATCTTTTCCTAATGTCTAACATAAATCTACCCTTTTCCAGTTTAAAGACATTACCCCTTGTCCTGTTGCTACACGCCCTTTTAAAAGTTCCTCTCCAGCTTTCCTGTAGGCCCCGTTCAGGTACTGAAGGCTACTATAAGGTCTCTCTTCAGTCTTCTCTATGCTGTACAACTACAACTCTCTCAGCCTGTTTTCTCAGGTGGTGCTCCATCTCTCTCACCATCTTCATGGACCTCGTCTGGATTTGCTCCAACAGCTCCCTTTCCTTCCTGTGTTGAGGCTCCAGAACTGGGCACAACACTCTAGGTGGGGCCTCATGAGAGTGGAGCAGAAGGTGACAATCACCTCCCTCAACCTGCTGGCCATACTTCTCTTGATGCAGCCCAGGATACTTTGGATTGGCCTGACACAGGTGCAGGACCTCGCACTTGGCCTTGTTGAATTTGATGTGGTTTACATTTCAAGCCTGTTGATGGCCTCCCTTCCTTCCAGCATGCCAACCACACCACACAACTTGGGGTTGTTGGCAAACCTGCTGAGGGTGCACTTAATCCCACTGTCCATGTCCTCAACAAAAATTTTAAACAACACTGGTCCCAGTACTGACCTCTGAGGAATGCCACTCGTGACAGACCTCTACTTGGACATCAAGCTGTTGACCACTACTCTCTGAGTATGACCATCCAGACAATTCCTTTTCCACCAGCTAGTCCACACATCACATCCATATTTTGTCAATTTAGAGACCAGGATGTTGTGTGGGAAAGTGTCAAACTCTTTGCAAATGTCCAGGTAGATGACACTAAGTATAAAGCTAGCATTTGAATATGCAAGGACAGTAAAACTTTTAAAAATATTTTTTTCTATCAAGTTTCAGTTATCCCTGATAATCACAAAATATAAGTAAATAATAACATTGAGATACAGAGTTAAAAGAAATACAAAACAAAGAAGATTAAGGGGGTTCCATGAGCCAACCTTTATTTTCATAGTGAAAGACTGAACATTCTTGTTGACATTTGAGTTAAGTCTGCGTAGAACTACACTTGTAAAAATGGCATAGACATGCCTAATTCTAAATTCCTAGTAAATCTGTTTTTTTTATATTACTCTCCTTTTCTTCCCTTTCCTTCACTGTAGAGGGCATCATATTCAGCGTCATTCTGAGAAAACTGGAAAAAAAAACAATCTACCCTTTTATTTATATAGGAAGAAAGTCCATCAGTAAAGTTTTCTAAAACTAACTTTTCCCCCATGCATGGTCTATATTTTTAGGAACATTTACTTTCGACTCTTTCACACACATTTTTCAGGCACATTATTTCTGAAATTTTCCCAACAGAAATCTTTTGTATCCTTGCAATTGTGCCTAATGGAGGAAAGGAGGGTAGGAGAGGGAAGAAACAGCCATCCAGATGCAATAAATGCAAAGGTATAATGACATGAAAACAGTTCAATACAGTCAACTCTCATGGATGGCAGCAATCATTGCTATCTACTCTCTAGGTAACTGGTAAGGGTTGTTTAGAAGAAAAAGAGATTACGAGTGTGAAATAGCTTCCATTTTATTCTTCAGTTAGCTAAACTTCCTTACTTTGAAGCATAATAACTATCAAAGGAGGATAAGACAGACTTTCAGGAATTTACCTCTTTTTTTTTTTCCTGCTCTAATAAAAATTGCCTCAGGTCCTACTGTAACAGGAAAGCATCAATATACTTTGTGCCAGGACAGATTGACTAACATACAGTATAATTTTGCAATTATTTTCTGACCAAATGTGGTGTTTCAAGTCCACATGTCTTCTTGTGAACCTGTGTAAAAGTGTTTGCTAAGACTAAGGCAATTTTGAGAACACTTACCATAAAAATACCAAACCACGTTGAAATATATTTTTACTATGAAAGCAGAGATTTTTCAATTATTATTTCATCATTGCTGCATTGTGTTCTTAGGGAAGATGAGCTGTGTAATTATGAATTTTGTCTCTCAAATGTTATTTTAAGTTTGTGAAGTCAACAGCAAATGCAAAATATTCATTGGTTTTGATATCTAACATTGGCACAGAAAATACAAACAATAACAAGACTACGCAAATTATGTTTAAGATTTGATAAGCTTTGACATAACTTTTCCTAAAATAAGGTAAGACACTTGCAGTAGCTAGTTCACATAATCTGAGTGAAAGTATGAAATATTCTTGTCACTATAAATTCATGAGATATAAATAAATTATAATAAAGTTATATTTAAAAGTATAGTTACTATTTACAAATGTTGATTAAAAATAAGTACAGGTTTTTTTGTCCAAGCTGTTTTGTTCACAATGATAGAATGGCCCTATTGGGCTAGCAAATGTATGCTCATGTCAATTATGTATTCTTAATTTTTATTAATTGCTTAGTTCACTCACTGGCATCCCAAAACTCTCTTCAGTCTTTCCTGAAGTAATATTTTTTAACATAATATCAAACAGCTAACTTTAGGCATGCCACTATTCTTATGATTTAATAACCCATAACAGAGTTTGCACCCTTAAATTTTTAAGGAATGTTCAGAGGAAAGAGATCCTGGGGAAAAGAAGACAGGGTGTGTATGGAGAGGAAGGAAGTGTAAAACAGTCTGTGCAAGCAGTCACTGGTTACTGCACTTCTCTGACTGAGATCTGCACTGAATCATTGTAGTCTGTCCTTTCTTCTTATTAAATCCTTTCTGAACCCACTTTCCATGTAATCTCAGTCTCTGCCTGTCTGTGATTGCTGTAACTTCTAGATGCCAGAAACAAGAGACATAATTGTAATTGAATTTGGGGTCTGCAACTGGAGTCAGGTCACTGGTGTTTGTTATCCTAATGTCTGTGGTGCCGGCAGCTGGAGTGAATGAAGGTCTCAACATCAGCAGCTGAAGGGAGACTATGGATAGTAGGAGTGTGTGTCTGCACTGAGTGAATTTAGTGCTAGGGACCGGCATCAGACCATGGGTGACAGTGGCTCCATCCAACCTGACCTTGAGCACTTCCAAGGAAGGGTGATCCAGCTTCTCTGGGCAACCTTTTCCAACATCTCACCACCCTCATGCTAAATAATTTATTTCTAATGTCTAACCTAAATCTACCCTCTTAAAGATTGAAACCATTCCCCCTTGTCTGTCATTCGTGTTCCTGTAAAATCTTCCTCTCCAGCTTTCCCATCGGCCCCCTTCAGGTACTGGAAGGCTGCTCTGAGGTCTCCCTGGAGTTTTCTCTTCTCCAGTCTGTACAACCCCAACTTTCTCAGTCTGTCTTCATAGAAGACGTGCTTCAGCCATCTCAACACCTTCGAATAAGAGTTTACATCTCTCCCATGATTCAAGTAATCACAAAAATCTTAATTTTTTATTATAAGATAATTTCTGTATAAGAATTACAGCTGATATTTTTTTCTTTGCCCTTTCTATATCTTATTCTTCACCTTTTAAAGCAATTTAAAGTAGAAATGTTAAAGATAGACTGTAAGTCTTCCTCATGGTCCTCTGACACATTTAACAGCTGTCATAAACTACCATTTGGGAGACACTTTGTTCCACTGTACTTTCACCATGGACCACAGGCAGTACTTGTCCTCACTTTCTGTGTATCCAAGTGAAGCAGATTAATGACAGGTGAAACTGATCTGATGATTAAGAGACTCAGCTCTTCCCTAGACTACATACATATTCTATGCCAGACACCATAATATCTGTCTGTCACATAGGACCCAGATGTAAAAATAAAAATGTGAAACCTGTCTCCCTGTTCTCTGATCCAGCCACTCTACATGTTTCTTTAGTAATTGTTTTAAATTCAGTCAGCAAGTGCCCAACATTTTATTCATATCATGTTTGATTAAGGTACTCTTATGAAGACTATATTTTCTAGGGGCTCATGTTCCAGAGAATCAAGGCCCTGAAGAGATTACTTCATCAATGAAGGGACATCATAGTTTGAGAGTTAAGGTAAATGCTCGTAAGTTAGATAATGAGCATACTTGAAGCATCTTCAGAGGCTGAAGCAGTTTAGCCTATTGTCATTTACTAGATAACTCTTGTACAGATAGCTATAATTTAATCTTAAAAACATGATACAGATCTATCTCTCTTAGTTAGTAATAAAGATATAAACACAGCAAAGATTTGTTGAAACTACATCGAATGTTTGCTTAAAGCAACAGGTTTTTTTTTTTCCAAACTCAATCTAGAAGGACGAAGGAAAAAGAAAAGGCCTTTCTATATAAAATATTACCACAACTTCTCAAAAGCAAGAAGTGGAAGAACGTGGTTCACATCTCAATAGTCTTGATGACTATGCGGTTAACTTTTACTGAAATGGTCATCAGGAAAACAGATCTTGAAGAAACTTTACATTATGTTTATGTACTAAATTTAAACTTTGGAAAATAACAGCATCTGTGAAGTGCTAAAATATTTTGCAGTCTGTAAAAGATACAAGCAAAACTGGTTGACATTTCAGATGTAGGCTTAAATCATTAAGTTGTTTTATGATTGTTCCTAACCTGATCAATATTGGTTTCTGTGTACAATCAAAACCATGAAACCAACATATGTAAACCTTTCAAAACTAGAGGTGTGTGTATAATGGTGATGCAGCTACAGCATTTAATACAGACAAGGATATATAACTAGGAGAGAAGAAAACATACCTTTACAAAGAGCTTTCATACTTGCAAAACAAAGGGTTGTTACTTGTGTCTATAATAATTTAAAAAGATTTAAAATTATCATAGAAAAACAGAGGAGCATGTGATACCAAAATCTAGAACCACCCTGTTCCTTCAGAGGGCTCAGCTATATTTATAATCACAGCCCCTGCTGTTGGCAGCAGGGGCTCAGGGATGGCCGCTGTGAGGAGAGGCCTGGGCTGCCCCTTACTGGACACAGCCAGTTCCACTTGGCTTCAACAGACCCCCCCATAGGCCACAGCTGAGCCTCTAGCCAAGGTGGTAGTACCTGGGGGGAAAGTAAGAAAGGACCAAATGCTGCACATCATAGAGGAAGGAAAAAAAAAAGAGAAACAGCCTTATGAATCCCAAGGTCAGAGTAGAAGGAGGTGAGGAACAGCTCCAGGTGTCCACGGAGAGACCACAGTGAAGCAGGTGTATATGACAGTAGGAGTGCATAGGTTGTATAGCAGTCTGGAGTAGAGTGACCTTGAACCTGAAAAACGGGGGAGGAAAAGTGTAATTCTAACGTTTGGGTTTTTTTCTCACCACCTAAATCTACCTTAATTACCAAAACATTATTTTTTCTCAAATTAAGTCTGGTTTGCCCACAGCAGTAGCTCGTAAGCAACATGCCTGTCCTTATCTCCAGCCACAAGCTTTCTCATTCCT
>NW_009954554.1:112347-118097 GCF_000747805.2 Chaetura pelagica
TTTTTATTTTCTGGCCCTGATCTCCAAGGGCAGGGACTTCATAATCTCCCAAGCCATTCTGTTCTCTCCATAAACTGATTTAAATCTTCTTTGCAAAGCTAATTTTAGTGCTATAACTTGAGCATAGAGAACAAAGTTGTCTTCACTGTTTGCAACAGTGTTTGATGTACCTGAAGATGGTTATTTCTCTATTAAGTCTTATCCTCTTCAGTCTAGACTACCCCAAATATATTAATCCCTTTGCTATTTTCTAGGTACTTTTCCCAGACTTTTTTCTGGGACCTGTTATAAACTGACTGATCTAAAATTCTTTGGTTTCTCTTTTGTTTGGGTTTTTTTTTCCTTTTTGAAGTTAGGCATTACCCTTAATTCTGTTATTTCAGTGAAATGAGCTCACATGCTAGGCGGGGACCTGAAAGCAGTCACATTTTTTGCAAAACATGTATTGCAAATGTGTGTATTTGCTACAGTGTAATTGAACCTACTTAAACATTATTTCAAATTAAAAAACAAAACCAATCAAGCACTTGATGTGATATTTTTTCTTGTTCAATCAGAAATTAATGCATAAACAGAAAGACTATCACCGAATATAGTGTAATTTCCTTCTAATAACCCAAGGAGTTGTAGTTTCTGTTGCAACATGAAAATAATACTCAGAAGAGCACCAAGGATAGCTTTATTAATATTTTTTTGTATACTGAGAAAAGACAATGACAGCTGAAAAAATTCCCAGATGTTGTACTTCTTTTGAAGAAGTTAGAATCAGATGGATAATTTTGAGTCCACTTAAGTAAAACATTATATCTAGTTTAAACAGACAGTTATTAAATATGAGTAACCAAACACATGTAGAAAAACTTCAGACCAAATACAACATAAAATTTGCTTTAATGGCAATAAACATAGTTCTTCAATATGTAGCAATGCATTGTAGGATTTCAGAATGATCAGCTCTGCATACCCAATTCTGAACATGGCATCTGCAAAATCCGTTCTTTTTGATGTAAACTTGTGCCTATTAAGGCACTTCCAGCCGTGCTATGAGTTATGGGCAGATTCATTAGTTTGCTATACAATTTTATATTGGTAATTGGCCATTTGTGTGCACTGCGCTGCAGTCTTTGATATGTTTCTGCAGTTTCAAAGCCTGGGCTTTGAACTCTCAGGGACCTCTGCTGCAGTCTTGCAATTATTTATTTTTACATACCTGACTAATATGAAATAGCTCACAGTGCACAACACTGGTTTTTAAAAACATATCACTATATATATATATCACTTTCTTGACTATTAGCAGTATCTGACTAACTACTGTTTGGTTTTTTTACAGTTTTGAGTGCATTTGTGCACAGGTACCTCAGAGACATACTTCAGCAGACTGATCTCCCAAAAAGGGTGGTTTTTTTTGTTCCACAGTAGTACTTTGTAGGCACTTCCTTGCTTTCATGCAAATACTGGAGATACAAATTTGTGCAACCAAGTAGCATTATGTTTTCAGTGTAATGTGCTCCTCTTAATACTATGTAATATTATCAGTCCAGCTCACTGAATATTATTTTCATATGAATCCTCAATTAATACTAATTGGAAAAATGAAGTTTGAAAGGGCAGTTTAAATTATTGGAGAGAAAGAAATACTGAAAAAGAAGGCTGAATCATACAACTAAAGGAAACTCTAGTGTAGAAGAAACCAAGGATTACCTAAGAACTTGTTGATGCTGTTGAATAAATGAAGGATTATTTAAGAATGTATTGATCTTTATTTTTAAAGCACAAAATAAGTGAAGATTCTTAGTTAAAGTACAAATTAAAGATATTAATGATAACAGAATTTTAACATGATAAACTACTTGCTTTGGTAACCATGAGAAGTAAAAGGTAATAGTGTCAGTGCTGACTTGTACACAAGCAGTAAAATGAGTAAGTAGGTATTTTCTGGCAGCAGAGACTCTGTATCATATACATAAGTTATAATGAAGTTAGTTATATTTTTAAAAGCCTTCACACCGAACTACCTAATGTCTACCATACACCAAAGATAATAACATATCAACAGCACAAATGATACTGAGGTAAATATTTTCTTAACGTGAACATGTGATATTTCACTTGGCTTTACCCCCACATAAGCCTTTTTTTCTCCCTGCTCCCACCACTCAAAGCTCTGAAATGCCAGACTTCCTTCAGAATATCCTAAATCTCAAACAGCTTCCTGTGTTTCTTTAGGCAGATGGGCTTTTCAGAAATGTTTTTACAGAGCCATTAGCAATTCAATGTAGGAAGAATCAGTTTTGTGGCTTCTTCATGAGAAATTACTCTCATTTTTGTAGCCATTGTAATTTGTAGCCACAGTAATTCATGGTATTGTTTTGTAGCCAATTAGTATGATAAATGCCATAAGAATGTTTTGTCCTCTTCACTACAGTCACTTTAGTGTCTTTTGTCCATGTTGTTTGAATTAGTTTTTGCTTGAAGGCCTGGAAAATACCAAGGTTCACTGATTCAGCAAATTACCCTCATCCTTTAGTTTTCCATATTGTTGTGGTACTGATGCCACTTCACTAAAGATTTGTCTTGGGCATGTCCATGTAATGTTTCATCGGCTTTCTTTGAAGCCATTTATGTATATTTTATCTGGCCAGTGAAAATAGGTTTGAACAACCTATTATCTGACATATAGATGCTCGGACCAGAGTATTTGTGCTTAAAGAAACATATAGCTGTCCTGCTGATCTCAATGTTCAAAACTATATTCTGTCACTTTATATCAGCAAAATAATACATACAGACTTATGTGGAAAACATTGAGATGTTTATTCTGATGACTGGAAGTTTCTTAACTTCTGCGTGTTACAAAAAACTAGTTTTGTAATTTTCCCTTGTTGTACCACTTTTATCAGCTTGATCAGTGTTGTGGTTCAACCCCAATAGGCAGCAAAGTACCATATAGTCATATAAACACTTGCTCACTCCTCACTGGTGGGAAGGGGGAGAGAATTGGAAAGGTAAAAGTGAGAAAACTCGTGTATTAAAGACAATTAAGTAGGTAAAGGAAAAGCCATGTACACAAGTAAAACAAAATAAAGAACTCCCTCATCAGCAGGCAGTTGTTCAGCTGTTTCCAGGAAAGCAGGGTTCCACCACATGTAACTCTTACTTGCGAAGACAAACGTTACCATTCCTCATTCTTCCACCCACCTTTTTGTTGCTGAGCAAATGATGTCACATGGTATGGGATATCCCTTTGATCAGTTGGGGTCAGCTGTCCCAGCTGTGTCAACTCCTCACTTCTCATGCACCCCTAGCCTACTCACTGGTGGGAAAGTATGAAAAACAGAAAAGCCTTTGTAAGCATTGCTCATCAATAACTAAAATGTACCTGTATTATCAACACTGTTTTCAGCATAACTCCAAAACACAACAACATACCAACTCCTGTGAAGAAAATTAACTCTATCCCAGCCAAACACAGCACAAACAGAAACTTCAAGAATTTGCTAGAAGTTTATTAACATCAGCACTGTTAATCATAATTCTTCTTATAACATTTTTGCCACAGAGAATCAATATTGTCATTTTCATGCCTGAGTGGTCATGTGTCTCCTATATTTCTGAATTTTGACGAGAATACCATGAGTTTTTGTTGAATGGCTGTATTGCAGCTGTTCAGTAGTTTTAAGCATATCATAAAGGTGATACTGCTACCATCTGCCTCTTGACAGCTAGCTTAAGTTTCATTTAGCATTTTGTCAAAAATGATAGATGAATGATTAAATGGTCTTCCATTGTTCACTTTTGATGAATGACTCAGAATTTCTCTTCCATCACTTGACAGAATTCGATGGTCTCAATTGGAATGTAGTGTAATAGCACCATCATAGGGGCTATTTAGTTCCCTAAAACTATGCTTATCTAGGCCCTTTATTTAAATAAGTCAAGGGTTTGTCATTTTGTGCCATCATCTTCATGACATTGTAAAGATACAGTCTTCTGAGCTTCTATGTTCTTCCTCATAGAGAGTGTACTGCCTCAATAATAGCAAAATAAGGAGCTGGCTCCTTGTAGCACCAACGGTTCGCTTACCTATTCCTTAGGTAGAGAACTCGTTTGTCAGTAATCATGTAATGTTCTTTTTCTTCCACCAGTTTGCAACACCCAGACAGCTTCAAAGTCTTCCAGTCGAGATATGCTGGCCAGCATTTCTACATTCCAACTATGACATCTGCCTTTCAGATCTTCTATTTTTCTGCACCATGGAAAAACATAGTCAAGAATAAGAGGAATAGTGCAGTACTACTTTAGAAAATATATTAAAATCGTAATATTGTATCAAGAGAAAAAAATGTAACTCCATTCTTTTTCCAAAATGTGGCTGTTAATCATCTATTGATGTAGATAACTGAAAAAAATTAGGTAGTAAAGTGCAAATTGTTTGTCTGAATATTGTCAATTAGTGTAATTTTCTCATGTTTGATAACATAAAATTGCAGAAACCTCTACAAATTTGAGTTATTTCAAACCTTCCATGTGTGTCCATGGATCAGAACTGCAACAGTGCTACACTGGGATAAGGGTGGTTTATGAGCCTTCAGGACTTTACAAAGTACCACTGTTGCCTTAATTTCTATCCAAAATGCAGCGGGTGCCTACGACCTGTTTGAGATGTTCCAGAGGAGGGCCACAAAAATTATTAGTGATGGAAAACCTCTCCTGTGAGGACAAGCTGAGAGAATTGGGGTTGTTCAGCCTGGAGAAAGCTCCAGGGAGATGTTATTGCAACCTTCAAATACTTAAAGAGGGCTTATAAGAAAGATATGGACAGACTTTTTAGAAGGGCCCATAGCAATAGGGAAATGGGTTATGATTTTAAACTGAAAGAGGGTATATTTGGACAAGATACAAGGAAGAAATTTTTTACAATAAAGGTTGCCCAGAGAGCTGGTAGAAACCCCATCCATGGAAACATTCAAGGTCAAATTGAATAGGGTTCTGAGCAAGCTGATCTAGTTGAAGGTGTCTCTGTTCATTGCAGAGGAGGTTGGGCTAGATGAACTTAAAGGTCCCTTCCGTCCCAAACTATTATTTGATTCTATAATCTGAAATCAGAAAAAAAAAAATAATGGAGGGGAGAACACTTAACACATAATAGAAATTACTTTTTTTATTTATATAGAAAATATTACCATTTTTGCAGAAGTTTTTCAACAGCAAGAAATTACTGATTCACATTTGATTGTGGTGCTTGAAAAGCCTACAGAGAAAAACTCTTTTCTAAAAACTGTTATTTAGCCAGTCATTGCATAAATAACTATTCTTATCTAATTGGAAACTCCACGTTTCATTGGATTGCATCCTACTTTTCTTAAGTATTTTGTAATCCATATTCCATAGCAAAGACCTGTTCCCAACTGTCGCAGGCCGGTACCTGGGGAGCTACCGGCTGTCAGGATGTTTCTGCAACTTCCCCCCCAATGTGGGGAGGTTTGTAAATGAGCCCGAGGGTCACACGTGGCGCTGCCTCTCCCAGAGGAACGGCCTCTGTGGGTCCGTTTCTTAGAGGGTAGATTAGAGTACCCTCCCACCACGCTCACAAATTGTTACTGAGACCAATGTTTAATTTGCGAATTAATCGGCTTATTAAGGGTCAATACAAACTAAGGGATCAAGGTTCAGGAGAGGTTAGCTAGGTGTATACATTGGAAAAGGGATTCAAAGGCACTATGGTCTATAAAAGGCACACTCCGAAG
>NW_009954554.1:118215-125770 GCF_000747805.2 Chaetura pelagica
CGGGCTGGGCAGGCTCCTACTCCGGTCCGGTTCGGTCCAGGCTGGGCAGGCAGGGACCCCGGGAGCAGCACAGGCGGCGCCCCCCCCTTCCCCCCCCACCCCGTTTCTCCGGGCAGCGGGACGGGCGCTCAGGCCGGTTCAGCTCCCGCAGCGGGGTCTGTCCTGGGCAGGCAGAGAGAGGGAGCAGCGCCTTGCAGATCTTACTCTCTTCTTATAGATCAGAGATCATTGTTCCAGAAAGTACCACTGTCTGAATTAGCCAATCACCATTGGCCAGGTACATATTCTGTTAGAGGCAGCTTTTAACCTATTGTCTATTTTTCTGCCAGTTATTATAACCCTTGTGCTGCTTTCTTACCATGCACTTATCTGGTAGGGCAGGAGGCCGCTCATTCTGTTCTTGAGTGAATCAGAGAAAAGGCGTCACTCTTGCTTTGCTGGCTTGAAAGGCATTTGTTGTTTAGTCTTATGTGGGGGGAAGAAGATGGACCGTTCCCCACACCAACACATTTTAATAATTTGTGATTATAGATTCTTATTTGTAGCAAACCATTTTTCAGTGTGACCAGCAAGATTTTATGGATTTATCCCCACTGATAGTATTAGATCACTGTAATTGCATTTCCATATAATTATTTTTTTTAATATTTGTGTTTTAAGCACAAGATAAATTTTTGAGAACAAAGATGTAAACATTATGTAGAAAGTTTTTGTGAAAGTAGTATGATCTCCGCAGCAAAAGGGTATAGCTTATTTTTATTAAAATTAACTGTGATTGCCCATTACTGTTGCTTCTCATGGTATGGAGTGACTTGCTTCTGACAGATATGCAGGAATTTATCCAATTGCATATTCCTTGTTGAACTTCTGGGGGAATTAGAGAGGCTCCTAATTCTTGTGCCTTCACTGAGCATGGGTATAGTAGCATTAGTGTAAAAAAATAGATAAGCTGATGTCCTTGTTATTTCAATTAGATGTGAATAAATGTCATTTAGCTCTGTTATCTTTGCTACATTAGGCAGTGGGCACACCAAACAGGTAGCTCAACCCTAAATACAGCAACTGCATGTTAGGGAAATAGGCACCAAAATCATGATGCTTATAGAGTGTGGGTGCTGATTAGGTGGTAGCTATTTAGAGGGTATTTTATTATAATTTTTGACAGAGATCTCATTTATAATGTCCTGTCACCAACACAGAAGCCTTCCTGACCCCTAGGCTGCAATCTCTGTTTCTCCTTCATAACCACAACCTGAATCTTTCATAGTTAGACCTGTCACTCCCTTGAGTTGCTGTCACGGTTTGACTGAGGATTGGCAATTAAACCAGCGACAATAATGTTCTTGATTCCATCCCCCAGGTGATGAAGGAGAAAGATAATAAAGAGAGACTTTCTGGATTGAAAACTAAAGTAGACAGCTTTAATTAAAAACTAATAATGAGATAAAATATGTACAATTATATACAAATGCGTTCAGGAATGTGCAAAACCCTCTTGCCTCCCTCCACCCCCAGCAACTCCCATGGCATCTCCTGAGCTGTGAGCAGCTCTGAAATGTCCCAGAGCTGCCAGAGAGAGCAGCAGAGCAGACAGGAGCTGAGGGGAGAGGGATGAGGGTCAGGAACACACAGGCCTAGGGATCAATGGTGATGGATGGACGGAGTCCTCCCTGGACACTGGCCATTGACACAAAAGAAGGGAAGAAGAAGCAGGAAGAAAGTTATCTTCCATGATCTCTTTCCTTACATCAAGCTTACGTAGATATATGGAATGTCATACTTTGGCCAATTTTGTTGTCTGTCTAGTCTACTCCTCTCTATGGAAGAGTTGCAGATACAATTCTTCTGCTCCCTGTAGCATCTAAGGTAGCAGAGCAAAGTGACTTTGGCATCTCAGCAGTAACATAAGCATTCCAGCATTATCAGTCCACTATCTGGAAAGCTGCTAGTTGAAAGAGAGCTTACTGAAGGGGGGAAAAAAAAAAAAAAAAAAATAAATCTGTAAAAGGAAAATTTGCTTCATTTTGGCTCAAGCCAGGACAGTTTCCTATGAAAAATCTGATTGCTGTAACTTGAGGGGTTCCATTACTGTATGTTGATATAGACTGTAGGCGTATATTCACCATTTGTTTTCTCTGAAATAAATCTATTTCACTGCAGGCATAAAGAGCTTAATAAGTGTTCAGTAAAAAACCCTACGATTTCACAGTTTCTTACTGTTATTAGTGGTCTTTAAAACCAGCAGGTACTCTCTACTCAATTAATTTTGTAGAAGATCACTAAGCAGGCACCATTTTATCAACACTTGATAACTAAAGAATGCTTTGGGGATTTTTTGTTGCTGTTGCTTTATAAAAAGAAAACATAATCAGAACTGTTCCTGACACCAGTTTTATTCAAAATACAGAAAGGTTTAATATGCTGTGTAAAACTTTTGTACAATACAGAAACTTGTGTGGATGCCTGCTAACATAAGAAAGCATACACAGAGTTCCTCCCTGTAAAGAAATGCTATGCTATGTGAGGAATAAAGTGGTTTTGGACGGGTTTTTTAATGATGAAAATCACTGCAAACATGGTGAATTTTGAAATGTAAAGTAACCTGTGTATGTTGGCTATTGAGATTGATTCATTCTAAATATTTTACTATTGTTCAGTGGGTATCTTTGGTAAACTTGTGAGTTTTATGACGACTGTACTTTGAGTGGATTGAACACTCAAGTCTGAAAAAAAAATAAATTCTGTATATGTGTTATTGATTTGACATATATTGTACACATAGACTTCTATTGAATACAGGGCAATTCCTTTTTTTTAAACCATTAAAGGGGAGGGGGGGGATGTGGAAATACTGCCATTGTTTTCCTAGATCTAAACTTTTCTTACTGTTTTTATGAACTCACTCAAAAGAATCATTTGTTTAATTTGATGCTGGCATTTGTTATTTTTCTGTTATTTAAGCACCTAGTGCTTACTGGTAGTTTGAATGTAAAGCCAGAGTGTACACAAGGAGTAATTTGAAATTCCTTTTGACACTAAGCATGGCTACAGGAGCATATCAATCTATAGTCAAGAGAACTGCATAACTTCTTCGCCTTCTTTTGTTACTATGACTTATTTCTTCCCTGTGGCTTTTCAGCTTTCTCCCAAGTTAATAGCTTCTCAACTCTGAGATACCTGATATCTTGTCTCATCATTAATCACTCTGAAGTTAACAGATAGTACACCTTTCAGCACATTTTGACTTTAACTTTGTCCACATAGGAATTAATCAAGGTCATGAAAATATAGGATAGTGTCATTTGAAAGCAAAGCCTCTTCTCTTTTTGTATCAGACCGTCTTTCATTTTAAGAAAATTTTTTGCATTGTTTCAAAAGAATGGCAGCCTGATTGAAGTTTACATGTTAAAAAGGCTAATTGCAAATACAATTGAAGAGACCAGCATTTCCTGTAAGCAAATTTGAATGAAAGCAATTCAATGTGTTATTGCTAGAAACATAAGGTGTTCATGACACATTGTATAAATAAAGAACATAATACACTCAGGTCTTTTACCTTGTCATATCAATTTAGAATTTTCATGTGTTGTCCATTACTATGTGGACAAATTATTAGTCTGTACACTCATTATTATAGATTGCATTTACATGCAGTATTTCAGGTCAGGTTCAAATAAAGAAGGTTAAGTAATTACTTTAACCCATGATTCATTTGGAATCCATCCTGGGCATTGATGGTCTTGCTTGCAAAATACATAGAAAGTTCAATACAGAGCAGAGAATGATTGATGATTGATTATTTAATTCACTTTCCAGAATAATTCTTCTAATTCTGAACAAGCCATTAACACAAGAGATTTTTCATCACTCTTCAAGGAGAGATAGTTGGGCCTGGCAGTTTTGACCTATTTCAATGAGTTCAGTTCTTGTGTTAATTTTGATGCACTGGGACTTATCATAGGTCAATATTCTGAGAATGCAAATCCATTTAAAACCTTCCAGAACTGACCATAATCACACAAAAGCAGCTATAGTTTATGTGCATGGAACCTAAATCCCAATAAGGAAAATATATAAATTATATTCACACTAGAAGAAATGTTTCAAAACTTTTCTCTACCTAGTTAAACACAGTAAAAAAACCACAATATATTAAATATTCATAGGTATAAGCCTCAAATCACAATTCTATGCCTCCAAATGCTTAAGTAGATTGTAATATTCTATATAGTGTAACATACTATATAGTGTAACATATTATATACTCTTTGACTGCATCAATAACTATAGCCCTTTTACACTGTCACGTAATGGAATCTCTTAAAAGCAGTCTCTGTAAATCCACACACACCTCTCTTACAGGCATAAGAGATTTAGAGAGATTAAGAGAATACCCTTTTAAAAAAACATCTTCCATACTCTAATTAATAGTAATAGTATTCGTAAACATATATCATGACTCAAGAACGACAGTACCTTCATCATTTTTGTAGGAATATTAAAAGTCTTCAATGAAACTATGCAATAAGGCAGTTTATTAAGAAGAATATAAGGCTCTACAATCACAGGCCAGGTAGAAGTGAGAGGACTATAAATGAGTCAGTTACTGCTACCAGTAGTATAATTTTAAAATAACAAAAATTAGCACTATAGAATAAAGCCACCCATCCATCAGAGCACTTAAAAATGTATGCAGGTAAAAGAATCACTACTGTTTGTCAGTTTCAGTTTATGTGTTCTGTCTCTTAAAAAAAAAAAAAAAAAAAAAAAGCCTAAATAAGATTGCTTCTTCCTAGTGAACAAATAAGCATTTAGAGGGGAAACTTCCAAATGACAGTGTAGCAAACAGGAGAAGGCAGTGGGAAAAAAACATTGCAGCTTATGTGAAAGATTACTGGAAAGGAGTAAGGAATATGCAGTCAGTATTCAGTGGAATCTGAAAGAGCTTCCTAAGGGCCAGGGTGACTGTGTGGTTAGCCAAGTAGCCAAGCCCAGAAACAGTAACTCATCTGTTGAGAAATCACAGAGGGGGAAAAGTGGCTCACTTGAGTTGTTTTTGTTTAAAAAACTGATTGTTCTAGCTTTTTTTTTTTTTCTTTAAAACTTTTTTTATGCTCACATTGCTCATCCTGTTGCTTACAGTTCTGCCTGGACTTCTGCAGCTCCAGTTGTACTCACAAATGACTGCACCCTTTCCCTTTAGAAGCTTTTTTCTAATCCATATTGCAGCAGACAGGAAAAGTTAAAACAGCCAGTGTTCCCTTATGCTGCTAATTCACATGCCTTCAAAAGAATTTAACAGATACTAATCTATATTGTCATTTTATATTTAGTAAAAAAATGACATAACAAGGTGGTTTGTTGTTGTTTTTAATTTGAAACTCCTACCACTAGAAATAAGAACTTATTTTAAGAACTAAAGTCACATTTCTTGCATAGTGACATTCCACCAGAAGCTTGTGCTCTGGGAGATATTTCCAGACAGAAATTCACAGGATTGATAACTCGACTATTCAACATACTAACCTTTTTCCCCCAGTTAGTGATTAATTACCACTGATGGATTAAAAATGCTAGAATTCATTGCTCAGTTTTCTTTATTCTTCAGAATAAGTTTGGAAGACTGACACGTTCAAAATCTCAAAATATTTGTTTTAGTACAAGGTAATAACCAAAAAAATATAAAATAAGATTTATTTTTCTAGAAACAAAATTTTTTTTTAATTATTCACTTTTACAGCTTTTGATACAATTTATCATAACCATTTACAAATGACATCTTTAAGACTCTCAGGATTTCCTACTGCTTCATGTCTGAAACTTAACACCTTATGGTCCTTGCTCTATAACTAGTCATATGGCAGGGCCTAATAGCATCCATCTATTCCTACAAGGTAGGTTATTGAGAAGGTGGAGTCAGGATTGCCAGAGCAGTGCAAGTTGGGAGAAGGAGAGACAACAGATCTAAGTTGAAACAAGGAAGCATTATTAGGAAAGTCTTTTTCACTGTGTGTTCAGTCAAGAACTGGAACAGATTTCCCAAAGAGATTATAAAATCTCCGTCTCTACTGGGTTAGAAAACTAGACTAGGTAAAGCTCTGGCTACCCTGGCCTGGCCTCAGAATTGATCTTACTTTGAAGAAGAAGCTGGACTACATGCTTCCTGCAGTCCCTACACTTATGATCTATGATAGCAGTGGTGAAATCATGTTAAATTAAGTGTGAATAACAATATTTTAAATATTTTTTCATTTCAAATTAGAAATAACTCCAGAAGTAAAATACATGCCAAGTCTATGTCATTAAGAGCAACCCATAGTCTATGTAATGAAGTGGGAGTGGTTTTTTACAATGACAGTTTGATTTTTTTTCATTTTCCTTGGAATTCATTAGTCCAGAGAGAGAGAGAGAGAGAGATATCTGATTCTGGACTTTGGACACCAGGACAGGATCTTTGACCTTATCTGTGGAAGGATTAAGAATCTTGAACATTTTATGCATTTCATATTGCCAAATAATTTCCTTACCGGTAAGACAACAAAGCCATATTCACTCACACCTTATCCTTATTCTCTCTTCCTCAGCAAGTATGCAAATTGGGTACCTATACTTTCTCCTAATAGAGTTCTAAAATTAAACACAATGAATTCTTGCAGACTTAGATACTTTTAATAATACCAGATACTGAATACTAATGGAGATTTTACATTTGCATACCAAAAAATTATAGCTATACAGACTATAGAATAGATGAAAGCCAAATTTATATTGCAATTAGGTAATGGCAAACTGTGAATTATGACACGAATTCACTATTTCAAGAGCTTTTAAAAACTTTCAGAAGGCTTAGAGAATTTCCTTTCTCATTTTGCTGATTTAAATCCCTTTAAAATGAATTTAAGTCCTAAAGCTTCTTATTTGCTTAACCATTCAAACATAATACCAATAGAAGTAATGTTGATTTTATTTATTTTTTATTTTTTTTATTTTTTAATTTAAGGCATTTGCAAAGTGAATTAGAATTACAGATTAAAATAAAAATGCTATTTAGGTGTCGTGAGCCGATGCCCGGGGGGGCTACCGGCTGTCAGGTGCTTCCGCGACGTCCCCCCCTCAATGTGGAAGAGGTTTGTGAACGAGCCCGAGGGTCACACGTGGCGCTGCCTCTCCCAGAGGAGCGGCCGCTGCGGGACCGTGTTGTAGTGCCCCCCTCGCCACGCTTGCAAATTGTTACTGAGACCAATGTTTAGTTTACGAATTAAGCGGTTTATTAAGGGTTAACATAAACTGAGGGGCCAAGGCTCAGGAGAGGTAGCCTAGGGATATGTCAGGGAAATGATTCAAAAGTACTATGGCCTTATTAAATGTACACTCCGTGGGAGAGGTGTGGAATCAATGGAATAAAAGGGTAGGAGCTGTGCCAGGTGGGAAAGAGAGAATGAGTGTGAGTGTGTTACCCTTCCGTAGCGTGTGGCTCCTGGGATGCGGCTTTCCGGCTGGCAGGGTCCGTAGCAGGTCCGTGGGGGGGCGGCCTCCCGGTGACAGGGGCGACCCC
>NW_009954554.1:125810-146929 GCF_000747805.2 Chaetura pelagica
TTGCGGGCCAGCCCGCCCTTCCCCCGTGGCTGCTCCGCGCAGCGGTGCCGCGTTCCCGGCGGCTTCTGGTGCTGCGGCAGGGTCTGCCCCCCGGCAGGCAGCGAGCTGCGGGCCTGCAGAACTTGCCCTCTTTTGTATATTAGAAATCACTTGTTCGTGTAAATTACCACTGTTCAAATTAGCCAGTTAGCACTGGCCAAGTACGTACTCTGTCAGAGGTATCTTTAATCTATTGTCCATTTTTCTGCCAGTTATCATAACCCTTATGCTCTTTTCTTGATGTGGATTTACCTGGTAGAGCAAGGGGCCTGTTCCAGTCTGGCCTTGGCTAAATCAGCAAAAAAGCTCTTGTTTTGCTGGCTTGAAAGGCATTTTGTTTAGTCTTACGTGGGGGGAGAGAAGATGGACCATTTCCCACACTAGGAAAAATGAAAATATTACATTAATCACTGTCCGTGTTAATATATTAATTAGTATATGTGTGAATGATCTCTAAATACACATCATATATGAAGTTGCTTTTCTTCAAAGATGCAGGATGTGATTTCATTGGCTTTTTTCCAAATAGTAATCAGTCATTTCAAAACATGCCTTATCACCTTGGCAGTAAAACCAACAGACTAAAAAAGATTATCAATTAGACTTTGCACGTTTCTGCAAAGTGAATGCTTCTAAGGATAAATCCATGGTAGAACTTTATTCTCTGATTAGCTTTAATCCATTCATTTGGCAAACTTTCAGATATTCTTCATTGACTGGCTGCATGTTATTCAATATCAGCTGTCTAAAGTTCGGTATATAACCTGAAATATTTCATTATTTTGCTGTTTAGTTAGAATAAAAATGGGTATTGCAGGAGCAATTAGTTGCACCTGTCCTAGATATAGTTGGTGTCCAGTTCAAACTCTTCATTCTAACAAGTGTTAGTGGAAATCTAGTTTTTATATGGCCCAAGTTAGGTTGTACAAAATTGCATTTAATATATTACAGAGAACGTAATTCCCCAATGGTGAGAGAAAATACAGTCTTCTGATGTTGCTGTTCTCACTTATTACTGAAGTGGTCTTTTTATTAACCCAGGAAATACATTCAATATGAAAGTCATTATTTATTTTTTCACTTTCCCTGGCTTTAATTTCATTTCTTTACTGTGCTTTTCTGTGTGTTTCTTTACTGTGCTTCCATTACATGTGTCAGTATGCATGATATTTAAATACGGGATTCTGGAAAAAAACCACTGCGTATATAAAGCCAAAAACGTACAGGACAATTGAAATCTCAAGAGTAATCTGTACAGAAAATATTTCAATAGGTAATACAGGTGCAGTTCTTATATACCCGTCTTGGTTTCTAACCCTTTTCCAGATACTGTGCTTACCCTCTCCCTTCTTTTCAGCACAGGTGTTATGGTGAATGTCATTGTGAGCATCTGGAGTCTTTCACCAGGAGAATATAATGTTTGTACTGATAGTTTCATCTTCCTTGCTGTAGGATCTACTTAGATGATCTTTATATGGTTGTTATCATCCTTATATACCTTTCTTCCTCATTGGGCTGCATGTCCACAACACATCTGAATTTACTGTATATCATAGAATCATAGAATGGTTTGCGTGGGGAGGGACTCTGAAGATCATCCAGTTCCAACCCCTCCACATGGGCTCCATCTCTCAATATGCCTGCCTCAGTTCCCCTCTATGATTCAACTGCTTTTTGTCTCCCAGTTTTGCAGGCCCAGACCTGAAGTGGAAAGATTCCCATGAGAAGGAAAAGGCATAGTAAAATGTGAGCTGGTAACAACCTTGAAAGGTACAAACAGAGGCCAAGTTGACATACATAACACCAGCTGCTCTCCAGTGTTGAAGAACACGGAGCCCAGCCCAGCCACAACTAGGCCTGAAATGGAGATAAAGTAAGAAAGAACAGATAAACAGAAGAGTTTGCTTGGTGAGAAAGGGCCGTTGTGGTTCTTCTACTGTTTTATTTTTATTCTCCAATGAGAGATGTTGGAGGTATGGCTAATAGTTAAATGGCTGCAGTCAATCCACTTTATTCAATAGAAGTCTGGTCCCATGTTTGATCATGGGGACTTCCCATACACTTTCCCAGGAGGTTGCTGGACCTTCTCCTCTCCAGCAGGGACACCTGCCAAAGAGACTAATTCTCAAGAATTACGATCCACCCAGGAACACCCAGCTGCAGCCAGGCAAGGATGAGAAATATTAAGTCCTTTATTGTCTTTATTAGCAAACTTAACATTAAGTAATTTTCATCATTAAATTTTAAGATTATAGAATTCTTTAAAATTTATAATTAATGTTCTAGGCCTAGTATAAAACTTGATAATAAAGAAGTTGCTTTATGGTTAACCTTTATTTTTTTATCTACCTGCAAGTAGAAAATTTTATTAAGATACCTTTTGCATTCAAGCTTTATCTTCTGTTCCAGTCTCCCAATTTCCCTAGAATTTGATTGTACTTGTGCCTTCTCCTTTAAGGATTTAAGACCCCAGTGTTATATGCATTAAATCTTGATCTGTGCATATGTGTCTCGTCTGCCATCCTATCCCATTTGGGATGCTTGGACAGCTTCCACTAGATCAGGATGCTCAAAGCCCAATCCAATCTGGGCTTCAACACCTCCAGAGAGGGCGCTTCCATAACCCTGGACAACCTGTTTTAGTGTCTCACCAACCTCATAATAAAGAATTTCTTCCTAATGTCTAACCTAAATCTCCCCTCTTCCAGTTTGAAACCATTACCCCTTTTCCTATCACTACACACACTGGTAAAAAGCCCCTCCCTGGCTTTCCTGTAGGCCCTCTCAGGAACTGGAAGGCCACTATAAGATCTCCTCTGAGCCTTCTCTTCTCCAGGCTGAATAGCCCAAACTCTCTCAGCCTGTCTTCACAGGAGAGGTGCTGCAGCCCTTGGATCATCTTTGTGGCCCTCCTCTGGACTTGCTCCAAGAGTTCTGTGTCCTTCCTTTGTTGAGAGCTCCAGAACTGGACACAGTACTCCAGGTTGGGTCTCACGAGTGCAAAGTAGAGGGACAGAATCACCTCCCTCGACCTGCTGCCCACACTTATTTTGATGTAGCCCAGGACACAATTGCCTTTCAGAGCTGCAAGTGCACATTGCTGACTCATGTTGAGCTTTTTGTTGACCTACACCCCCAGGTCCTTCAAACTTTTTCTCAATCCATTCTCCACTCAACCTGTATTTGTGCTTGGGGTTGCCCCAACCCGAGTGTAGGGCCTGGCACTTGGCTTTGTTTACTTCATGGGGTTGACATGGGCCCATCTCTCAAGCCTCTCAAGGTCCCTCTGCATGGCATCCCTTCTCTCCAGCATGTCACACAGCTTGGTGGCATCAGCAAACTTGATGAGGGTGGACTCAATCACACTGTCCATGTCACCTACAAAGATGTTAAACAGCACTGGTCCCAGTGCTGACCCCTGAGGAACACCACTTGTCCCTGTTCTCCATCTGGACATTGAGCCATCGATTACTACTCTCTGAGTGTGACAATCCAACCAGTTCCTTATTCACTGAGTGGTACATTCATCAAATCCATATCCTTTCAATTTTGAGACCAGGATGTCACATGGAACAGTGTCGAACACTTTGCATAAGTGCGGGTAGATGACATCAGTTGCTCTTTTCACTGATGCTGTGACCCCAACATAAAAGGCCACTACACTTGTCAGGTATGATTTGCCGTTGCTTTCCATGTCTGTTGCCACCAACCACCTCCATGTGTTCCATGTGGCTTAGCAGAGCCTTCAGGATTATCTGCTCCATGACCTTGCTGGCCACAGAGGTGAGACTGACTGGCCTGTAGTTGTATATGGTGGGTTTTTCATAAGTTAGATACTATTCCTTTGTTCTTTTTGTTGCCCTTAAGACCAACTCTAGGCCTGCATTCCTTTAACTGTTCTCTGATGAATTGTTTACAGCCATGGGGTCTCCAATGCAATACCTGTACTGCCCTACACTACATGCTGTGTCTACAATTTTCAAGGCTTATTTTAACATATCAGGCCTGTATTTCTTTATATATTACATCACTGTATTAGAATCATAAACCCATGGTGATACTATCAGCTTTTGAGGATGACTACCCTTTTTTATGAGAAACCACAAGCCCCATTCTTCTCTCAGTATTAGTGCCCTGGCACGTAGTCAGGCACTGAGTATATTTTATGTCTACAGTGCTTCCAGAACTGCCAGGTGCTGCCAGGCTCTGCCCAGTATCCAGAGATGTGAATACTCCCAGTTTGTCTCATTAAATAATGCTGATGGTTGTCCAATTTGGCCTCAGGAATTGGAAATATACCCAGAGGTCACTGGAGACTAAAAGTTACAGTTCTAACAAGCTTTGAATGTTCAAAAGCTGATTTTCTTGCAGTGGCTATACTAATCTGTTGTTTTTCAGAACCTAATAATGTTATCAACTGCTACAATAAGCAGACCTTTTCCTTCTCACCACAATTCTAATAGAATGTACAGAAGTACAAAACTTAGTTATCTAACTTTAATAAATATTTATTTTGTTTTTATGGTTTTCTTCTATAGGTACATCTAGGGATATTTTTTCTCATTAAATTAATACATCGTCTAGAAGATGAGAAGATAAATTTGGATTATGAAATTATGTGATGTGGTCACTGGACAACATATCACACATTTTGTCCATATGAACAGCCTTCATTTTAGGCATTAGCACAACTGAACATTTTTGGGATTTTTCTAACAGTCAATATTCTTAAAATTTAGGAGTTAGTATAAAATATCAACAATATGGAAATAGTCAAGTTAAAAAAAAATATATATTTTTTTTTCTCACTGATAACATAAAGGTTATAAACTGCTTTTTTAAACAGCTATTTTCAACTTCTTTTTTTTAATTATTATTATTATTCTGCCTCTGGGGATACAAGAGGTTGCAAAACAGGACTATTGGTAGCTACTCAGCCCATCCTGCTGCTTTTGTGTTAGTGCAATGGGGTCCTCTATTCCTGAGATTCAAGGGCTATTTTTGCTCCTTTTATATCACCTCCTCTCATCCTCAGTATACTCAATCTCCACTGCTGCCTCAGGCTTCCCCTTTTTTAGCACAAATCCTTGGTTTCAGAAATTGCCTAAGGGCACACCTTCCCAGAATATATTCCTATAATTTACATCTCTTCCTCAGTCCTTACCTTGTTTATTGAATTTCAAATCGATATGTCCCTGAAGATCTGTTTCCCAGGTCTTTAGCGGTTGCCTCAAATCTATTCATGTTTCTGAACATTGTTAAGTAATTTAGTAGGAATTAATCTTAGCCAAAATTCTCTTTCACTGTTGTAGAAGGACTTTGGCATTTGGAAAGTGATTTCTGAGGACCATGGGGAAGAAAAAGAAAAATAAAATTAAAAAAAAAAAAAGGGGTGGGGGAAGAAGAAAAAAAAGTATACGTCTTGAATAGGTTACTCTGTCAAAGACTTGAACAACCAGTTAGCTTTTGAAAAATTATTCCCTATGTCCGCTTCTTTCTTCTTGATTAATTGTAAACCTGCTGCTACAGTACTACAGATTAGAAAAAGAAGACATATAATCTTTAACAATAATTGACATTTAGCTGCAAAGTATAGAGAGAAATTAATCACTGGCTTCAGTCATTCACATCTGTCAAATTCATTTGAAAGAAATTTTGTTAAAGGATTCATAAGAATTAATGAGTTCTAAAGGTTGAAGCTGTTTGGAGGAATTAAAAGGTTTTAATAACTGTATATCACTGTGGACTCCCTCTGAAACTAGACAGTGATGAAAATGTGTTGATGTTTTTGTCAAGTTTAGTATTTTTAGCTGTACATGGTATACTATTATTGTGAACTGCATTCAACTGCAGGATTATTCAGTTCAGAGTTGATCTACAGTGATGTAAGTGGCTTGGCACCTGCTTACACAATCTTTTTTGTCTTCTCACACATTAGTTTTGACTGTAAACAAGAGGGAAGGCCAAGCTACAGATGGTATAATTCGTTATGGAAGTGCTCAAGTATTCTAATCAATCCATTTGATTTTTCATTCCATACGCATGTTTCATCATCAGTCAGCTGGCTGTGGTAACTTTGAGGAGAGAAAACAAAGTTAAACACCTGCCATGTGCTTCTAGAAAGTCTGTGTATTAGCAAAAAACCACAAAATGTCAACTTTCCAGCTGCTGCTTTATTCAAGACTCTTCCTCCTGAATTCATATAACTAGCTGAATTGCTCACTATCAATATTTAAACTATTGCATCTTTAATTTATACTAGTTTCAGTTTTTATTTTGAAAATATTATTGCCGAAAGAACGGATGATAATACCAACAATAGTAATAATAGTAGCAGTAGTAGTAACAGCAGTAGTAATAATAATAACAACAACAACAAACTCCTGAATAGTTTTACAGTTCTTAAGTGTTTACATTTATTATATTACAAACATGATTGCTGAATACTGAGGCACATAATACAGGCATGTTAGAGCAAATTTTAAAAACTTTTAGGGAACTTTCAGTTGCAGGTCAATTTCTTTATTTGGATTTTACTGGCCTTAAGCTTTTAATGTCCAAATATCAAAAATCTCACATGTACAATGGGATTGAGTGCACTCTCTGTAAGTTTGCTGACAGCACGAGGCTGCGTAGTGCAGTTGACATGCTAGAAGGAAGGGATGCCATCCAGAAGGACCTTGGCAGGCTTGAGAATTTGGTCCGTGCAAACCGCGTGAAATTCAACAAGGCCCAGTGCAAGGTTCTGAACCTGAGTCAGGGCAATCCCAAGCACAAAGAAAGGCTGAGCAGAGAATGGATTTAGAGCAGTCATGAGGAAAGGACTTTGGGGTGCTGACTGAACATGGGCCGAGCAGACAGGACCTGAGGGGAGAGGGATGAGGATCAGGAATGCAGGAACCTATGGTTCAACAGTGATGGATGGACGGAGTCCTCCCTGGACACTGGCCATGGACACAAAAGAAGGGAAGAAGACGCAGGAAGGAAGTTGACTTCCATGATCACTGACCTTACACCAAGCTTACATAGATATATGGAATGCAATACATTGGCCAATTTTGCTGTCGTCTGTCTAGTCCACTCCTCTGTATGGAAGGGTTACAGATGCAACTCTTCTGCTCCCTGTAGCATCTGAGGTAGCAGAGCAAAGTGACCTTCGCATCTTAGCAGTAACATAAACATGTTAATGTTACCAGTCCACCAGATGGAAAACTTGCTGATAGTTAAAAGAGAGCTTACTGAAGGGGGAAAAAAAAAAAAAAAAATCTGTAAAAGGAAAATTTGCTTCATCCTGGCTCAAGCCAGGATAATATTATCTGGAGAAAATGTTGCTTTAGAGAAAGGGTTGATTAATCATTACATTTCTAAAAACACCTTTCCATAATATGGATAAGTAATCATACCATTTTACTTCTGTAAAAACAGTGGAGTATTAG
Organism: Chaetura pelagica; assembly: GCF_000747805.2. Classification (NCBI taxonomy): domain Eukaryota; kingdom Metazoa; phylum Chordata; class Aves; order Apodiformes; family Apodidae; genus Chaetura; species Chaetura pelagica. The sequence continues at coordinate 133,286 of NW_009954554.1, forward strand.
TGAATTCACTGTTGATGGATAAGCTTAGATTTTCTTCTGTACGTGGGATGTGGCAAACACTAGCAGCTAGCTGCAAGGAAAAAGTCAATTTTAAATCTAGATTTTCTGTGAGTGGCCTACATTGGCATTCTTGATCAAAGTCATAGCTGTCAATTTTGACCATTATGTCTTTTCTTTCTGCTGCCCCTACCAGCAATTTGAGCATCCCTTTCTGTAACAAACTGAGGCACTGAGAAGTGATTTTAGACTAGGAATAGCATATTGATCTAAATTGCATAATGCCCTGCTCTTGCCCCAAGGAATAATAGCTTTCCATAAGCTGAGACAGCCCATGTGCACTGACTTAGCAGTGGCCAGAGAAGCATAGGCTCAGAATCAACCCAGCTCTTTTCACTTTGTCTGTTTTAGAACTTCTGAACACCACAGTTAGTCAAGATAAGAAGTGAAACTAAAAGTTTTTAAGGACTCTTGATGAGGTTTTTTCCAGTGGTACTGTAATTTTCTCTCTAATAGGCTTTCCTCTGATGGAAGCTAATGTTCCTCTCATTCATGTACTTCCAAGATGTCTATTTTCAAGTGTGCTGATTGGAGCTTTTGTATAAAACACATCAGTGAGCTTTGATACTGCCTATTTGGTCTAACATTAAGATTGTAGTCTTTATAATGTTCATAGAGATTTGCACTTAGTGTCTTCTGAGACCTAGATTTACAGTGCCTTAAGTAGATTTAATTTTTATTAAAACTTTATTGAAACTTCATATGCAGAAAAAATCTTGTCTTGATTTTTATTAGAAATTTATATGAAGATATACAAGTACTGTATTCATATTTCAAAGATTAATGCTCCCTTAATTGTAACTGCTGAAAAAAAAGATGCCCAGTGACTCTACAGTGTCTCCTGGGACTAGGGTTCTACTTCTCATCCACCCTTTGCTGCAGATAAGTTTACTCAGTACAGATTTCTGCCATGTTAATTGACCAAAGCAAACAAAACATAGGAATATTTTAAGTTATTTCATTTTTAAATGGTGATAGTTTACAGGTGTCCCAGACAGTAAAGACAGCTTTGCATTTTGGACAATTTAAGAAAAACACAATAAATAAATGCTTCTAAATGTCTCTTAAAATAAAAATTAAAATAAATAAATAAATAAAAATAATAGGGAAATACAACATAGTCACAAAGTAATGTTTATGGGCAGCATATCAAGAAACATCATTCACTCAAACACTCCCTAATTTTTTATGCTTATTTCTTTTAGGTCCACTTTGTGAGGAACTTGGAGATCCTTGTGCATCTCAGCCATGCCTCAATGGAGGCATATGCCAATATAATCAGTCTGGACATGTCTGTGATTGTCCTGCTGGTTTTCTTGGTCACTATTGTGAAATTGATATCAATGAATGTTCTTCAATGCCATGTCAGAACAGAGGTTCATGTATCGATTTGCCAAATGTAAGTATTAACTTCAGAGATCCCTATTTGAACATAGAACCATAAAATCTCTTGGATTAGAAGGGACCTTTAAAGGTCTAGTTCCAACCCTCCTGCTGTGGGTAAGGATGTCTTCATCTAGATCAGGTTGCTCAAAGTGCCATTGAAGCTGACCGTGAATGTTTTCAGTGACAGGGCATCCACAACTTCTCTAGTCAACCTCTTCCACTGTCTCACCACTCTCATAGTAAAAAATTTCTTCCTTATGCCCAATCTAAACCTACTATCTTTCAGTTTAAAACCTTTGCCCCTTGTCCTCTAGCTTAAGGTCTTGGTAGAAAGTCTTATTCCATCTTTCTTATAGGCCCCCTTTATATATTGAAAGGCCACAACAAGGTCTCTCCAAAGCCTTCTCCTGGCTGAACAACCCCTGCTCTCAGCCTTTCTCTATAGCTATTTCCATGGTACTCATCTGGACTCAGTCTAAAAGGTTCATGCCTTTCTTATGTTGAATTCCCAGACCTGGACACAGTACTACAGGTGGGTTCTCATGAGAGCGGAGTAGAGTGGGAGAATCACCTCTCGGCCTGCTGGCCATATTTCTTTTTGTGCAGTCCAGGGTACAATTGGCTTTCTGGGCTGCAAGTTCCCACTATCAGCTGATGCCTGGTTTTTCACAAATCAGTATTATCACATCCTTCTCCACAGGAATGTTCTTAATCCATTTATCACCCAGTCTCAGATAACATCAGTTGGTTTTCCCTTATCCCTTTCTAATCACTTCACTGTCATCCATATGCTTTGACATAGCTTCCAGGAGGATCTCTATCATGGAGGTGCCAAAACATTTAATTCTAATGCAGCTTTTTGAGTTACTTTGCATACTTGATGAAGGAACATGACATTGTTTAAATGTGTAGTATTTCTAATATTTTTATTACTAAAATTCTTTTCCTTCCTTCCTTCCTTCTTTCCTTCCTTCCTTCCTTCTTTCCTTCCTTCCTTCCTTCTTTCCTTCCTTCCTTCCTTCTTTCCTTCCTTCCTTCCTTCTTTCCTTCCTTCCTTCCTTCTTTCCTTCCTTCCTTCCTTCTTTCCTTCCTTCCTTCCTTCTTTCCTTCCTTCCTTCCTTCTTTCCTTCCTTCCTTCCTTCTTTCCTTCCTTCCTTCCTTCTTTCCTTCCTTCCTTCCTTCTTTCCTTCCTTCCTTCCTTCTTTCCTTCCTTCCTTCCTTCTTTCCTTCCTTCCTTCCTTCTTTCCTTCCTTCCTTCCTTCTTTCCTTCCTTCCTTCCTTCTTTCCTTCCTTCCTTCCTTTCCTTCTTTCGTTTTCTTTCTTTCTTTCTTTCTTCTTTTCTTTCTTTTCTTCCTTTTCTTTCCTTTTCTTTCCTTTTCTTTCTCTCTCTCTCTCTCTTTCTAAGTATATATGTAATCTGTCTAGATATTTTGGCTAACACACAAACTGGCAGATACTATTTTGTACAATCATTTCCATAGGCAGTTGCAGTAGTTTGTTTCACACATGTAAAAGTGTCTAAACAGATGTTAAAACAAATATCCTTGGTCATGCCTTTAAGATTTATTCTGAAGAAGCATCAGAATACTTCCAATTTTACTGGGGGAATAAGCCCTTATATATTTTTTTCTTTCCTTTCTGACATCAAAAGTCCTATAGAGAACATTGCTTTATATTGAAAAATAAGGATGACAGTGACAGCTATAACAAAGAAATTTTTTGTAAAATAACTTACTATTCTTATGGCTTAAATTACAGAGTGCATTAACTGACAGATGTCTTTCACCAGCACAAAGAAGTATAGTCTCTGTTCTTCATTTTGAAGTGAAAAAAAGGTCACAAACCTTTTTAATTCCTGCTCTAGTGAGTGAATATTGCTTGGTATCTGAGTTAGCTTGTGCATTGTTATTGTTTGATAGATGTGAACGTTATATACTTGATGATCTTTAAGGTCCCTTCCAATCTTAATTATTCTATAATTCTATGATTATACTGGAGCAAATTAAGAAATTGTGAAAAAAACATAAATAAATTACAAAGCTCCTTCTTTATTCAGTTATGAAGTCACAATGCCAGCAAAATTTAGGGCTGGTATATGTCCAGCTAGCAAACCCAACTCTGGAATAATCTCTGCTGAAAGATATATTCCACTTGTCCCAAATTATGCTTGTAACCCATTTGTGGTTAGGGCTGCTTTTTGTTCTGTTTTTGTAAACTGCTTAATATGATGAGACCCTATCTTAGTTAGAGTCTGTAGTAATGGAGGTAAGCACTAATTTCTGTATTGTCTTGGTTGCAACAAATAATTATTTCTAATTTCCTTTTCTTCTATAGGACGTGGCATGTATCTGCCTGCCAATATTCACTGGCAAGTTCTGTGAGAGAATTCTGAATCCATGTGAGTGGTTGCCTTGCCTAAATAATGCAACTTGTGTAGCTCAACAGCAGAACTATAACTGTCGGTAAGATTATAAATTCATTTATTTCAGTACTTCATTGGATCACTTGATATCCCACTGGCAGCAGAAAGAAAAGTCATAATCAGTCACAGAGCACACAGAAAGCTATAACCTTTTCTTTTAACAAAATTTAATTTAATTTTGGTGCCCTACTGTGTTATTTGTCTTGAAAACTCTTGAAGTGCTACAAAAAGACTTAAAACAGTTAAGAAGTTCTAATTTGTTTCCTCATTAATTCTGTAAGATAAAATACATAAATCCTGACACATTGATGACAAGTGAGACACTTAAACTACAAGTACCACTCCCATTCAGGGTGTATGATGTTTATGTTTCTGAAAGAATAAAACAATTGTGTTAATTTCTGATTCACAGACATAGATTAGTAGGTCCTGGATTGATCCTTCAAGCAGCATATTAAGAAGTAGTTTATTCAGAAAGACCATGCTAAAAATTATCCATTCAAACCTAGCAGAAGTGGCCTAGTAGGTATATAATTTCATTCCATTTTAAATAGCTTTTTAGATATTTTCTTACACCACTAAGGAGCACAATTTATGCTCTTCACATTTGCTTGGCTTTTATCTAGCTGCCTGAAGTAAGTTCTGGTAAGCATTGCTAAAGTGTAGTAAACAACTTCCAAATTTTAGGATATTCATAAAAGCAGAAAATTGCAAGCTGTGGTACACAAAAGTCTGAAAACACATTATGAATTAACTTAGAAACTGCAAATGCATCACAGAAGTATAGGACATACAGTTACAGTCCATCAGAAGAGATGCAGTTGAGAAGTCTGGAAATCAAAATATAAGTAGAACTATGTTTAAGATTTTCCCAAAGACGAAAAAAAAGACATACAATTTTATTTAGTCTTGTAGCTAAATGCATATATACACACACAAACACATACACAGAGTTAGATATTCCCATATAGGTATGCATAGCACAGAACAACAGTGTTATATTTTTTTTTTCCAATGCTTTAGACTAAGATATAAACTGTTCATAATTTACTATTATATAGCCAGTCTTTTACACAGTATGTTGGTACAAGAATTAGTATGAATTTATGCCTGAAGCTTACATATAAAAATATGCATGACATGAATAATTAATATCACTGTGTTGATTACCTTCCTTTAAAAATGCATATATGTATCCTGGTCATGTGTACAATACAGATTGAATAATCTACAGCTTCACAAACTACTGGTAGAAATGTTCTGTACCATAAGCCTCATTGTACCTCAATTAAAAAAGCTAAGAAAAGGCATGCTGATTTAACAGCCTTTCCATTGATACACTATATGAAAATAAGAGTCCTTATAATGGGATCCATATAATAGAATGAAAAAAAATGAGCATTAAACAACCCTACTGTGTGTCCCAGAGAAGACAGCAAAGCTGGTGAAGGGCATGTTTTATGAGGAGTGGTTAAGGGAACTCGGGCAGTTCAGCCTAGAGAAAAGGAGTCTGAGGCAAGACCTTCTCACTCTCTGCAACTACCTCCAACTTGGCAAGCAACAGAAGAAGATGAAATGGCCTCAGTTGTGCCAGGAGAGGCTTAGATACTGGATAGTAGGAAAAATTTATTCTCTGAAAAGGTTGTTAAACACTGGAACAGGCTGCCCAGGGAAGTAATGCAGTGACTATCCCTCTAGGTATTTAAAAGATGTTTTGTTTTGGTTTTGTGGGTTTTTTGGTAGCTGGGAAAGGGCCCCAGGAGTGGCTCCAAGAAGCTGAGAAGCTCCTCTTGTTACAAACGCAGTCAAGGAGCCATTAGAGGGACAATAAATGTGCTTCAACAATTAACATATGAAAGAACTTATATAACACCTGAGCAGAGAAGCACTGGAGAGAGAAGAGCGGAGCTGGGGAAGGAGAGTGGTGCTGGTGGTTGGTGAGGAAGAAGGGGAAGAAGGTGCCCAAGCAGAAGTTTCCCTGCAACTCATGGCAAGATGGCAGCTGTTCCCTGCTCTCATGGAGGAACGTGGTGGAACATTCCCTGGGGGCACCAGGAGGGGTGAACTTGGCCAGAATTTGTTTCCAGAATATCAAGTATTGGTATGAAAATGCTTTAATCTATGAAATAAATTGTTTTCTTGAGAAACAAGAATATCTGGAATCATGCAACTGATTTTTAATTGCTTGAAAACATGTTCTGCTTATTTTAAATAACATACAAGGTCTGTTTTGGTTTTGCCACAAGAGCATTATTTAATAGAATTATGGAATATAGTTAAATACAATTAACTTTTAAAATACAAGTCCTCTAAAATGCGATGGTGTATTTGCAGTTGCATGCCAGGATTCACTGGAAAGAACTGTGAGGAAGTAATCGACTACTGCAGCCTGCTCAGCGTCAACTGTCTGAATGAGGGATTGTGTCTTAATATAATTGGAGGATTCACTGTAAGTAATTTAATACATGTTAAACTCACTCAGTGTTCCAAAGTAGAAGAGCTTCAGACAAGCAGAACTTGAAACACATTCGCTACTCTAAGAGACGAAAGGGACATACATGTATGTGTTTCTTATTTATTTAAATACAGAGCACCTTGATGATTCACTTGTGTAGTATGGATTTTTGTATTACTTTCCTACTGAGACCATGGGCACTATATAAAATAAGAGAAATTAAGAGTATTTTTATAGTAAAACAATATATAACTGTGGTCCAGTGTGATTATCCACACATAGCCATAGCTATATTGCCTTTAAATATACATTACTTGGAGTGTTTCTGTTGCTATTGTATTAAACAGAATAAAGTTAGTAATTTAAACATATGCACATTTAAACTTAATACAAACTTAGGAGTTTGATGATGAAACTGCAGTCTGGTGAGGTTGATTCCAGTGCATGATTTGAAAAAAAAAAAAAAAAAAAAAAAAAAGGAATTCTGCTTCTTTTGATAACTATTTCCTGAAAATTATGAGAAAGATTCTTCTGGCCATAGCTTGTCAAAAGAGAGGAAATAGTTTTTCCAATAGCAGTAACCAGGAACAGCCTGAAGGTTATGCTAAACAACTTGTTGTCCAATCACAGAATCACAAAATGGTTGAGGTTAGAAAGGACCTCTAGAAGTCATCTTGTCCACGATCCAGCATGAGCAGTGTCACCTAGACCCATATAATCCTAGCCCATGTATCTGATTGGGTGTCCAGACAAAATCTGTTTAGGATTACTGTTACTCTTTGCTTCAGGAAGTAGGAAGAGTGATCACTAGACAAGTCCTTTGTGATGAAGCAGATTTGCAGTCAAGCTGGGTAGTGAAGTCAACAGATCAGAATCAGCAAGATACAAAGCTGGATACATGCATATTGACAGAATAGCTCAGGACAGGATCTAGTGCAAGGGCCTGAGCTTAAATGCAGCTCATGACTAAATGAAAATATGTGGACATTTCAGAGGCAAGTTCTGTTTTCATAGTAAGATGATTCAAGGTGACAGTGCTGGCCCACATGAGAACTGATCTTGAAAACAGGTAGTTAAACCTGTGAGAGAAGGGAAATAGGTCACCAAGAAAGATCACAGAGAAGATGCTTATAGGCTGGTCAGAACAATTGGACCGTCTTGATGAATTCAAGGTTCTGACAGTTTCACTGAATGTTCTTTCCATGTCATTATTCATTCAGTCCAAATATCATTGCCTTTATTGTAGTTACAAAAGCTGAAGAGGCATTGATATTTTCTTCCCAATACTTTCCACCTGACTCCTTACATTTGCTCATGTTCTTAAGCCTTGCCAGATTTGAAAACTGCTATATACAGGTGACCAAGGTTTTCTTCTCTTATATACTTATGAGAACAAAGAGAAGAAAAGCTTCCAGACATTTGTTCAAAGTGGCCAGCCCTTATTATTGCTCCTAGTTCTGTATGCTTATTCTAAGTCAGCTACTGCTGTGGATTTTTGAAGTGTCACTAAGAAATAAATTTCAAGCACTCCTGACAGCGTCACAGTCTCCCAACTGCTGCATCTTGTCCTTTCCCTTAGTCCTTGATCTTAATTGCCAGGAGCAGCTGTTTAGATTGGCTTGTTACTCATTCAAATGCTTGTGCTTCCACAGATATATAATCAGATCTAAAATCTGTAACAATAATTTTATTTCAGAGCATGATAAAGTTAGTGAAGTGTATGCAAATGATAATTTCAGAAATTAATGAATACTGTACTGCTGAAAGAAATAAGTACATTTTATCTGTAAAGCCTTCATTCTGATGAAAACACTTAAAATCTGTGTTTTAAGAACATTTTTAATACTACCTATAAACATGTATGAATTAGATCAATAGTAGAAAAGTGTGCTTTAACAAAAAATCTGAGGTAATTTGCAAAATATTGCAAGAGATTTATGCTAATAGGCTGCTAAAACATGCATACCTAGAAGAACATAATTCTTGCTTTGTTGAGTATATATATATATTATACCCATAGAAGAATAAAGATGGCAAGGAATTATCTGTGAGACTTTGTCTCTTTTAATTGTTGATAGCACATGAAACAAATAAATGCTGAGTACAGTGCTGAACTGCTGCACTGAAGTAAAAGAGTTCATGAGAAGATGTACTGATTTTAAAACATTTGTGTCTCTTAGTTACTTTTCCTACATAATAAAAATAATAGATTCAAACCAGAAACATTTGGTTTAGCTCTTTTCTACTACTCTAATTTAGCAAGCAATAGCAAAACCTAAAGTATAACAATTATAATACATGGGTGTTATAATTAATCCGTAAGTACAATGTGTGCAACATATGCAGACGTCAAAGTGAGTAGTAACTAAACAGAAAACAATTAAAGAAAAAAACCAAAACCTTTCTGGAAAGCAAACAAAAATTGTGTACCGAATTTTTGTGTAGTTCGTATATATGCCAACATTTACTGTAAGAAATTAGCAAAATAGTTGGATAACAGTAAATGTTTTCAGAAAATAATCCTCAGAAACACTTCCATGACCAGTATAAGATGTGATACTTTCTTAGCAGACACTGAATTAGGCTACAAGAAGGAACTAAATGATGTGGCACAGAAAAGGCTGGATTGTTTCCTTTCTTAAACTTTTATGCCCTCAGCAGTGAAAGGTGTGGTATAGTACCTGATAGAAAACTAGTATGGCAGGCATTTGGGACTGACAAATAAGATGGAGCAGAAAAGGGGAGGAAAGAATGAAAAATACTAAGGAGCCAGATACAAATTGGAGGAATGTTTCTTAAAATATAAATTGTACTGAACTACAGTTGAAAATAATTGCACTTTTCCTTGACAGTCAGTCTGTAGTGTGGCATCTCTATTTGCATGATAAGGAATTGTACATCAGTTATAAGTTAACTTCTCTCTGAAGACATGAACAACTATGGATTCTGCCCAGGCATGTTTTTATTTCGCCTCTCTCAATTGTAACTTTCTTGATCATAATTTTCTTCCTCATAGAAAATACATATTTTCAGTATTATTAGAAAACTGAATACTGATGAGAAATCAGAGAATTTCAGCTGAGATAAATTTGGAGGGTTTCTTGTTTGTTTGTTTGTTTGGGTTTTTTAGAAAATCAAGGTGTTAAATCTTGAAATCTAATTTAAGATTTCAAATTTTAAAATTAATCTCTAGTTTAGTTTCAAAGAGAAGGAAATGCTTGGAATAGAAGAGTAGTAGTTTTATTTTTTCCATATTGCTGGAAGTTCTTGGCACAAGCCTTTGATCCCCAATTAGCATTAATTATATGTAATTGACATAGTAATAGCTACTCTGCTTATATTTATTATGTGCAGTAATTTACTGTAGTAGTAGCAAATAATTTCCTTTGTTCTTTCTGGGAACCAAAGTCATGATGTATATATTGAGACAGGATTTGTCAATAGGAAAATACTGTGTAGTTGCATGATTAATTACAGTTAACATAGCTTAATGAAAACATCACATCAGACAAAGAAAATTTTATGAGATGACCTGACAGATAGCAATGGAGAAATATTTTTGGCTGCAACTCACTCATTAAATATAATAAATTGTTTAATGGAGTAAGTCCAATTCCAAGGGAAAAAAAAATCTAAATCTTAATGACACTTTACTGGGTACAGCAAAGCAGATGTATTGACACAGGAAAGTTGTTTTGTTTCTAAATAGTTCTATATGCTCCTTTTCATAGCACACACACCATGTATCACTCATCCAGATGAAGCAGAAGCCACCAGAGCTTGTGTAGCTATATATGCATGTCATGGCCAACTGACAAGCTAGATTTCTATCTAAGATAAATTCTGGATTTTTTTCTTCAAAATTAAAATATAAACAGATTAAAATATTGTCACTAGTTCTTTGGCTCCTAAGCTTGAAGATCAGTGAAATAGTTGTTATTCTAATTTTAAAATTTTACTTAGATTTGTTTGCAAAGCATATTAACTAAATTAAGATAACTAAAAACTGAGTAGTCAAAGAAGAAAATAATTATAATTTGGGAACTGTTGTTCCCTGTGAGTGTTTTTAATGGACCTCATGGCTATTTGGTTTTGGGCTACTGATTTGTAGTTCTTTGCTGTAGTAGAAAAAAAATTTTTTTTCTATTGAAATGTACCCATGACCATAGAAAATGGTTGTATATTTAATAACAAGCAAAAGTTTTCAGGATTTATTGGTAAGCTATATTACTTATAAAAAAAAAACGGATTCTAAAAGAGATTAAAGTAGTGTTGTATGCATAGGAAGAAGAATGTGAGTTCACAGTAGTGACTCTTTCCTGACAGTCAGTAACAAAGAAGACAACTTTAAGTTCAAGGTAGATATTGAATTTGACACTGCACTATTGATGAAGGCAGAAAACAATCCCTGTAGTCATAAATAGAGCACTTGTATATAGAAGAATTTATAAGCAGTCATAATTCTGTGACTGTCAGTGGAGAGTACATCATAGGAAGCTCTATCACCTAAATTGTTTTAACAAGGATGAAAAACTAGAAAACTCTATTGACATTGAGTTTTATGGAAAAACAACACTTTAAAACTATATTCTCAAATGTATTTACAAATTCACAAAGTTAAACCAGTCCATGGCCTAACAGTTTTCCTCAGAATAAAAACAAAGGGTTCTATTTAAAATATGTAACTCTGAGTACCAATGTGGAAGACACATCAGCGAAGAAGTGCTGACAGTAGTGTGCATATGTCTGCAGTTGCTTCTTCTCTACATTATTGATTATACCAGGAAATTATTCAAATTCTTTTAGTTAATAAAATATGGTATAAGACAGTGTATTGGCAGTTTTCTATCAGATCAACAAGGCCAGGTCACATCTGCTCTGTCCTAGTGAATAACTTGACCAAACATTACATTTCATAAGAATCTACTACTGCAGGATCCAAAACCCAAAATTCCCACAGAAATCTGACAGCTGGAAAATTTATTCCAGATTGCTTCCAGCAGTCAGAGCAGCAGACTCATTCTGCCTGATATTAAAAGACTGAGAAAGGGTCATATTTGCCAGTTACCACAAATAGCCAAAACATTAAAAAAAAACAACACTGCTTTATCTGGGTTTTGTAGAAGGTCAAAGATAAGACGTTTAGATTATTAGCTAGTTTCTAAAATACAGAAAGATAAGATTGCAATCTTGCCTCAGTTTAATAAATCTGGATATCATTTGAACACATAACTTTACCAGGTGGCAAATAATTTTCCAACATTACAGATGTGCCTCCTCCAAAAAATACTACTATGTAAAATTCTGTTATTTGCTATTGATTTGTCAGTTATTGCAAGAATACTGTTATTGAATGTCTCTGGTTTGCAACTGTGATGTTTTTTAAATCTGTATAATCACTGGTAAACCTCTGAAGAAAATATAACTCATTTTTCTTTGATAACCATCACATAGGAATCTTTTTAGTTAATACTATCCTGATTTACCAGCTTTATTCTAAACACCTCCACCTACTCAGTGTTAGAAGACAGGGAGCAATGTCTTAAGGAAAAATTTATATTAGAAGGAATTAACATAAACCATACTTTTACAGCTACTTAAGTGTGAATCAATTGCAGATACCAGTAGAAGTTTATTCAGTTAAACTGTTAATATTTTGACAATATGATAACCTGTTTATTAAAAACATTTTTTTAAAATCTGCACAGAGACACATTTCAATAGACATTTCATTCTCAAGTCTTATATTTCTCTCAACTTTTATTCTTCTTAAGTTGACTTTATAAATGAAAAGTCAGCATTCTTAATTTACAATTGATAGTATTTCCTCAGTGCTTTTAATCTGAGTGTCTAAAACAATTTAGGACTATAGGTAGCTGCTATCCTTTTCTTTATGAGAAGGTGGGGAAAAGATTAACAGTTTCCAAGGGATAGCTGATGGAGTAGCAAGAGTTGTTGCTTCTATGCTAATCATACTTCTGCCTCATGCTAATTGCCTGGGGGCGTGAACTATTTTTGGTAGTTCTGCCACTGAAGTAGACTGGCTCCAGCAATGCCTCTAGGACAAGGAAACTGGGCTGTAAAAATAAGGCAAAGAGGGGGGAATGCAAGCAGGGAATCACCTGGGGACTGTAAAGCTTTCTTCTAGGTCCCAAGAGGGAATTAGGAATCTGTCTATTTTATCTCTTTATCCACAGCAAGTGCCTTAGATCAAGGCAAAAGAATTATCCTTGCTTAAGATTCTCAGTTTTGGTGTTGTGTTTTTTGTTTATTTTTTTTTCCTGAATCATTAGCATGAAAGTAAAAAATCAACCAACCAACCAAAACAAACCCAAAGCAAAAAAACAAACCAAGAGATACTGGGGAAAAATTTATTCAGCTAATTTGGTGGAAAACGTGAGGATAACAGGACTGTCAATTGTAAAATTTTAGAAGATTAAGTTCCTAAAACAGAATATTGTGAAAGTGAAGGATACGGAAACTTTCAGGTTTCTGGCATACCAGCTGTCTTTTCTCTGTAGGAAGAGAGAAGAGATTGTGTTCTTGCATTTCAACACTGAATTGCATAGAATTTACAGAATCCATAGGCCAATTTTAACTACCTACAGAATTGCAATAAGGGAAAAGAAGGTGCAGCCCTACAGCAGTTGCAAGCAGGAGATTTGGAATAGCTACATGCTCTTTCCTGTTTCTGCTCTCGCACACACTTCTTTTGGAACAGCATACAGATCAAAAATTCATTACACTTCTTCCAGGGTGTAAAAATCCTCTTTCACAGGTGTTTGGTGGTTGGGTTTGTTGTTTTGTTGAGGGTTTTTTTGCCTCACAGCTCCTTATTATGTTACGAGCAACTATTTTTTAGCTTACATGGTTTTTGTAGTTTATCCAAGTCTGTTTTGTCCATATGCCTTTCTCCTATCATCCTGACAAACCACTGGTTCATGCAATGTTATGTGCTTACAGCTAACAAGGAACTGAGTTCTATAGGCACAAAAAACTGAAGCTGAAAGATGAAGTGAAAGCAATGCCATTGTAAGGTCTATTGCTATTTGCATGCACCACACTTGAACACGGACTAAGCAAATCCTACATATTGCTTGGATAGCAGGGCTGTGCAGGCAATAAAATAAACATTAGAGCAGCATATAAAGAAAGAGACAGTAATCTGTGCTATCATAATGGGTTTAACAATTATACCTACTGTTGGTCATTCAAAGAAAATATTTACATTACTTTGAGAGGCTGTACTGACACTTAAATGTAAAATTCTCTGTCAGAATGATTGTCAAAGAATGTCCTGGTGCCTTCCAGGAGAGCAGCAGGA
>NW_009954554.1:147052-156789 GCF_000747805.2 Chaetura pelagica
GGAATTGCTACAGTTTCTGCCTAGTGTTCATATAGTGCACTCAAATTAGGTTATGCCGTAAAGAGGGAGTAAAGCTAAGCAAAAAGAAGTCATGCTTTAACTTCAGTAAGTAATTTGCAGAATGTATGTTCTGTAAACATCTAAACATACTGATTGAAACATACTGATTAATGAATAGTTGTATGTGTAAACTGGAACTAAAGCAAAAAACACTTGATTACATATCAACATGCATACATTTCAGTTAATTTCTCCCCAGTCACTCAATTTTTGCTTTCTTGTATGGACCTGTATATGATAGCGTATAATTACATAATATGATAGATTTTAACATGATAGAAAAATAAATATGGTAGAAAAGGCTGGTATCTAAAATCTTGCCCTGAAGATGGCTCTGTGGCTGTTCTTGATATATGCTTCAGATCCTTTTCCTCTCAACTATGTATCAAAGCCATCAGTCTTATATTTGGAGATTGATGGTGAATTTGAGATAAATCAATAATAAAGTATCAACCAAGAGGGTATATTATTGTTAAAGTATAATTGTGAGTACAAATGAATAATCATGTTCTCAGGTAAGACAGAAGAGGTTTACATGGTAGTATAAAGAACTGCCTTTGCCATAGGCAATATGTTCCTTTGTGGGGGGAAGAAGGAGAGAGGAGAGAAGAGGGAATCTCTCTTTCACCTATTTTTTTCCCCTATGTCAGAAAGCTGGTATGTGGTATGCATTCAGCAGAAGTCTTGCAGAAATTACAGTCAGGCAGACAAAGCTTCAAGTTTCATCCCTAACCAGATGAGGGTTCTGCACTTGTGGGTGCAGAAACAGACCCATCAGCCAGCTGTCAGGCTGGGAATCAATCTGATTCTTTTCAGAAGAGTAGCAAGTAGTGCCAGTCCCCAAAGGCCTGCAGTACACCTTACATCAACCTGAGTAAACTTTGTGCAAACTCTGCTACCATTGCTCCCCTTTGCCACTTAGTAGTTCTTCTGTGAGGAGTCACTCTCAGTTCTAACACTCTTTGATAATATATATCCACAGAAGTTTGGCTGAATTTTATAACCCAGAAGTACAGTATCTACCTGAGGTATTAGCAATAATTTCCAGAGTTGAGATACATCAGTCATACTACTTAGATCTCATAGCCCTGAGAAGGCCTCAGACTTATTCATAGGGAAGCCATTTGTATTTGTTGCATGAGAAGAGAAATACATCCTAGATAACATATCCAGACTGAGGAAGAAATACAGCTGAAAGAAGACATTGCCTTTATTCACAGATGTAGGGGTTCTTGTGGGATTTTTATAAAAAAGAAAAAAACACACACACACACAAAAACAACAAACAAAAAAAACCCATAATACAACAGTAGAGCTTTTTTAAAGCCCTCTGCACTATATCAATCAACATTTGTTTTCTGAGTATAAAAAAGCCATAAGGAAAAAATATTTAATATATTTGGCATACTATGTATTAAAGCAGTTGTTTGGGGAGATAAAATTGTTATGAATATTTACAATGGCTGTACTAGCATTGCTAGAAGCAATGAAAATTGGCACTGCAAAATCTACTGATCTCAGATGCAACTTTTATACTTATGTACAACATATAAAATGGATTATTGTTATTCTCCTTTTTAAAAAAAAATAGAGTCTCTCTTACTCTTTTCTCCCCACAGACCATTTTGAGCAATGCAGTTTCATCTCTGTGAAGCCACTGTCATTAATTCTACTGATGTCGCTCCTGTATTTGTCCTTCCAGCTGACTGTTCAAACAACAGTACTTCAAAGTCAGATACCTTCATTAAGAGCTAGTTTTTCCCAGGTTAATTAGTCCATTTTCTTCAACACAGTAGCAGTAATTCTACAGAAAAGTTCACATAAATTTTGAAATGTCTTATACAGTTTTGTGCTTCTTTGGTATTTAATTTGAACTTTATCAAAACAACTTTTTCCAGCTTTTCTTATTCTACTGAAATAAATAGCAACGAAGCACCCTAGGTACTTTTCATACATTCTGTTAGAAGCAATGAAAATTGGCACTGCAAAATCTACTGATCTCAGATGCAACTTTTATACTTATGTACAACATATAAAATGGATTATTGTTATTCTCCTTTTTAAAAAAAAATAGTCTCTCTTACTCTTTTCTCCCCACAGACCATTTTGAGCAATGCAGTTTCATCTCTGTGAAGCCACTGTCATTAATTCTACTGATGTCGCTCCTGTATTTGTCCTTCCAGCTGACTGTTCAAACAACAGTACTTCAAAGTCAGATACCTTCATTAAGAGCTAGTTTTTCCCAGGTTAATTAGTCCATTTTCTTCAACACAGTAGCAGTAATTCTACAGAAAAGTTCACATAAATTTTGAAATGTCTTATACAGTTTTGTGCTTCTTTGGTATTTAATTTGAACTTTATCAAAACAACTTTTTCCAGCTTTTCTTATTCTACTGAAATAAATAGCAACGAAGCACCCTAGGTACTTTTCATACATTCTGTTAAGTATCTCTGACCTGTACAGAAGTTAATGGACAGCAGAATTCTTCATGCAATAACCTAAGTATCTTGCTTTCCAAGAGTTAATTTAAATCAAAATACTTAGTTAAAGCTTTGATCATGTAGTACCTTTATGTTTCTTCATACAGTGTATTTTAATTAGGGTAGGAAGGCTCTACAGCAGGACCTGGACAGGCTGTATCAATGGGTCAAGGCCAATAATATGAGATTCAATAAGGCCAAGTGCTGGCTCCTGCATTTCAGTCACAAGAACCCCATGCAACGCTACAGGCTTGGGGAAGTGTGGCTGGAAAGCTGCCCAGCAGAAAAGGAGCTGGGGATGCTGTTTGACAGATGGATGAACATGTGCCAGCAGTGTGCCCAGGTGGCCAAGAAGGCAAATAACATCCTGGCCTGCATCAGGAATAGTGTGGCCAGCAGGAGTAGGGATGGGATCATGCCCCTGTGCTCAGCACATGTGAGGCCACACAGCGAGTATTGTGCTCAGTTCTGGACCCCTCACTAAAGGAAGGACACTGAGGTGCTGGAGCGTGTCCAGAGGAGAGTGACCAAGCTGTTGAAGGGTCTAGAAAACAAGTCATTCTAGGAGCATCTGAGGGAACTGGGGTTGTTTAGTCTGAAGAAAAGGAGGCTGTGGGAAGAACTCATTGCCCTCTACAACTCCTTGAAAGGAGGTTGTAGTGAGGTGTGTGTTCTCCCAGGTGAATAACAATAGGAGGAGAGGAAAGGGCATGAAGTTATGACAAGGGAAGTTTAGATTGCCTATTAGGAAGAATTTCTTTACTGAAAGAGTGGTCAGGCACTGGAACAGCCTGCCCAGGGAGGTGGTTGAGTCACCATCCATGGAGGTATTCAAGAAATGTGTAGATGTGGCATTTCAGGGCATGTTCTAGTGGCCAAGGTTCTATGGGGTTTTTGTGAGTGCTTTTTGGTGGGGCATGTATGGGTATATATATTTTTTGGTTGTGTTTGTGTTGGGGATTTTTTGGTTGGGGAGTGGGGTTTGTGTTGATGGTTGGACTTGGTGATCTCAAAGGTCCTTTTTCAGCCATGACAATTCTGTGATTTTGTAGCACAGCAGTTTTAAAACTAATTTATCTACGAAAATAGCACAGTAAAATACACCAGAAGCAACCAATAAGAATGTTTCATTTCATTTTCAAACAAAACTTCTGCAAGCAGATGACAGAGTCATTTTAATCCATTGTCATTAAAGTAAACAAAAGCATAACCCAGCAAAAATAATTACACTAAAATACACAAAATGGGTAAATATTAGAGTGAAAGAGGTGCTACATATTCAGTAAGAAACATTGTTTTCTATTGTTAAAATGCAAATCTATTTCTATTAATTGTAGGCAGAGGAAAAATAATTAGATTGTTTTGAGATGGTGAAAGAGAAAAAATAATACGAGTTTTAGAAAACAGGAATAGAAAAACAAAAATACTTTGGAAATTTCAAGGAAAAAAGAAAATAAACTTAAGAAAAGAGGGCTCAAATAAGAATAGCAGCAACATTTATTATTACTTTTGTATTATGAAATAGTTTGTATAACAGAGATCATACAACCTGAAATCTAGATAGAGAGAGATGACAAGTATAAAAGAAGATTAAAAGGTGCACCTGGGTGGAATGTCATGATCATTAAAAAGGGACCAAATGCAAACATAAATGTCTGTAATGCGCTTTCATGTTGCAGTAAAATAGAAAGAACAGTGTTAACAAGTAACTATATAATTTCTTTGTTTTCAATAAAGAATCATATTTTTTACTGCATATAGTGGAGCCACAAATAACGTATGTAGAAGTCTAATATGCTGGATAATGAATAGCTGCAATGTTAATAACCACAGCTTCTTTAAAACCCTTGATTAAGTAAATTTTCAATGAGCTAAGATCCTATACAATTATATAAAACTATTTGTTATTGCCTAACACAGCAGCTAGGGAATTCAAGCATTAAAGAGAGCAGAAAATAATAATTCCATGTGGTAGGACAAATTTCTCCAGCTGGAAGTGTATTTTATTGTCTTTAGATAAGATTTTAGTTTATGTGTGCATCAACACACATAAATTGATACAAGACACATTCCTAGTGAATGAATATAAGGAGAAATGTTTTAACTGTGCAATCAGGCAAAAAACTGGAACAGGTTGCTTAGAGATGTTGTGCAGACTCCAAACTTGGATGTTTTCAAGGCTCAACTGAATAAAGTTCTGAGCACCCTGATCTGGTCTCATAGCTGGCCATGCTTTGAGCAGGAGATTGTTGGTAGATATTTGTTGGTAGACTACCATAAATGTACAATGTTCTCTCAGGTTACGATACATCAGTGTCCTTCAGTCTCTACCACTTGAGTAACATGTACAAAATATTAAACAGTCATCATAATGATATGTTGTAACCAGAATTTCCTTGTTCTGCTGCATATATCTAAAGTCATTTAGCATCTGTGCAAAATTTAAAATTAAGGTTTGTTTTCTGAAATATTCTGGTTTATTAATTTTCTTTTCCAGTGTAGAAATCAGTGGTTCAGAATCACCAAGCTTTTTAATATAACAGAATCACAAAAAGCTTCCACAAAACCTTTATACAAATAAGTATTTTTTAACAAAGCAATAAATTACATGACAACTATCCCCAAAACAGAAATAACAAGTAGTGAAAGCTATTGCTTTCTGATACTTCTTTTATGTTGGTTGCATAAACAAACCAAAAGGACAGTTAGTATATTTTTTTACTATTTTTAACATTGAAAAGTAATTACACTGATTTTCCAAATAAGAAGTCCTGGTGATTGAATGATCTTCAGCCAAAAAGAATTAAACTAGCATCCCAGAGTGGCAAAGGATCATGATAATGAGCATACTCACTGAAAACTAGAAAACTCCAGCTTTGATTAATCACAGTTTGGAGCAAATTAATCAAGCCAGAAAAAACAAAAAAAACTTATGTAACATGAGCTTGCGAGAAATGTGAAAACAAAATAGTGGTTGGGTTTTTCACAATTTCAATTTCTCTAACATTCTTGTGGCTCAACTAATCTAAATTATTGGGTGTTTCATAGTAAAGGAAAAATGGGCCCTGGGCCCTGTGAGTCTGAAGAATAATCAGTAGCCTAAGAAAGAAATTTGGACTGAATGTTACTACTCTACTGCTTTACTTTTATTAAGAGTGTACACTACATTTTCACTGCAAATAGAGCAACAGATACCTTTCATATCAGCTAAATCATGATGGTTAAAGCCAAAGAGGTAACCTTCTTTCCACTGGTCCCTATATTTTATGATTTTTTAACGAAACAGTACTTTATAAGACCACTGCATCTTTACGCATTTGCACTGTGCATGTGAGAGCAGTTTGCTTAGCCCCACACCTTATACAATATAGAAATGACAAGTCTGTGTAACATTGAAGTAAGTTATTTTCCTACATGAAGAAGTTCAAGGAATGGAGTTTGAATTATTTTTTAACAAAATCAGTTAAAATCAAGCCTGTGCTGAAGTTTAAACCACTTTTCAAGGATACAGAAATGCTCCAAACTTCTTCCTTTCTGACTTCCCTATCTAATAAAGAGCTGGCCCCTTGAGATAAGGAGGATGGCTGTAGAAAGATGCCATAAAAGTTCAGCCAGCCAACTCAGCACTGTGTATTTCTTTAGTGCCTGACTTATAATAAAATTCTTTAACCTGTTTATTAATGCCAGTAAGGTCAGACACACATTTTTCATGTTCTGTATAAATTTAGTGGTGCTTTCAGCATCCGTGTCCAATACTGCACATTAAGTTTCTAGTACAGATGCTACAGCTTCTTGCTGACTATTTTTCATCCTTTAATATCTGCCCTTTCTTAACCTGCTATGGAACACTGAAAAATGCACATTCTTAATTTCCTTCTCTAGGTTATATTTAAATATTAATCATATTGTATTATTTTATAAACACTGATGAAAAGCGAGGTGGCATGTATTTGAATTACATGAAATTGAAGTTCATCTTCCCTCTCCCTAAATTAGATGTGCATGGAGAGATCCTGCTTCATCAAAGGGCAGAGGAATACTCTTCACTATAAAAAGTAGTTTCTGTTTCCCCAAATGTCCACCTGAAAATGAAATAATATCATCTCTATTAAAATAAATTAATTAATTCAAGCTATGCCATATATCTGCCTAGACCCCTAATAGTTTTACCCGAAATTAGGGTTTTGCATGAATGAGTACTTCATGTTAGAGATGATATGAATCAGTGGTAAAGGCTCTGGCCCAAGTTCAGAGCAATTAACACCTCACAACATCTTTTGATGTGAAAGGTTAAACTCCTGTAGAACCTCAGTTCAGAACAGTAACCTCATTTACCTTTTTTTACAATGGAATCATAGAATTGTCAGAGTTGAAAGGGACCTCTAGAGGTCATCTAGTCCAACTGCCCTGATAAAGCAGGATTGCCTAGAGCACATTCCTGAGGACTGCATCCAGGCAGGTCATGAATGGCTCCAGAGCAGGGGATTGCATAACCTCCCTGGGCAGCCTATCCCAGTGCTCTGTCACCCTCACTGTAAAGAAAATTTTCCTCATTTTAATGGAACTTCCTGTGTTCTAGCTTGTGCCCATTGCCCCTCATCCTGTCACTTGGAACTACTGAAAAGAGTCTGGCTCCATCCTCCTTGCATGCACCAGTTAGATACTTACAGGCATTAATAAGGTCTCTCCTCAGCCTTCTCTGCTCCAGGCTAGAGATCCCATCTCTCTCAGCCTTTCCTCATAAGGGAGATGCTCCAGTCCCCCAGTCATCTTTTTTGCCCTTTGCTGGACTCTCTCTAGTAGTTCCCTGTCTCTCTTGAACTGGGGAACACAGAACTGGACAAGTATTTCAGATGTGGCCTCACCAGGGAAGAGTAGAGGAGGACAGTGACTGGCCACACTCTTCCTTATGCACACCAGGATTTTGCTGGACTTCTTGGTGGAAAGGGCACATTGCTTGCTCATGGATAATTTACTATCTTCCAGATCCTTCTCCTCAGAACTGCTTTCCAGTGGGTCCACCCCTAACCTGTATTGGTCCATAGGGTTCTTCCTCCCCAGGTGCAGGACTTTACACTTCCCTCAGTTGAACCTCATTAAGTTCTTCTCTGCCCAGTACTCAAGCCTTTCCAGGTCATGCTGGATGGCAGCACAGCCCTCTGGAGCATCAGCCACCCCTCCTAGTTTGGTATCATCAGTAAACTTGCTGAGGATACGCTCTGTCACCTCCTCCAGGACATTGAAGAATATGTTGAGCAAGACCAGGCCAAGAATTGACCCCTGAGGGACTCCACTAGTTACAGGCCTTGAATTCAACCCTGCTTCTTTAATCACAACCTTCTGAGTTCTGTCACACAGCCAGCTCCCAATCCACCACTCTGTCCACTGATGTAGCTCACATTTCTTCAGTTTTCTAGTGAGGATGCCGTGGGAGACAGTGTCAAAAGGCTTGCTGAAGTCAAGCTAGATGAAAACTGCTGCTCTCCCTTCATCCAGCCAACCAGTTATGGCATCATAAAGGGTTGCAGATTAGTGAAGCATGATTTACCCTTGGTAAATCCATGTTGACCATTCCCAGTAACTTCCTGTTCCTCAACATGTTTAGAGACGACACCCAGAATGAGTCGCTCCATCTCCTTCCCAGGGACAGAGTTGAGACTAACTGACCTGTAGTTCCCTGGGTCCTTCTTCCTACCCTTTTTGAAGACTGGAGTGATACTGCCCTTCCTCCGGTCCTCAGGCACCTCCTGTTCTCCATGACCTTTCAAGATGATGCAGAGTGGCCTAGCAATAACATCTGCCAGCTCTCTCAGCAGTCATGGGCACATCCCATCAGGGCCCACAGACTTATGGATGTCCAGTTTGGCCAAGTGGCCTCTAACCTGGTCCTCCTCTACTGAGGGAAAGTCTTCCTCTCTCCAGACCTTTCCTCTTGCCTCCAGGGTCTGGAATTCATGAGGAACAGCTTTAGCAGTGAAAACTGAAGCAAAGAAGGCATTCAGTAGCTCCACCTTCTCTGTGTCTTCCACCACTAGGGCAACCACCTCATTCACCAGCGGGCCTATGTTTTCCCTGATCTTCCTTTTTCTGTTGATATACTGAAAAAAACTCATCTTGTTGTCTTTAACCACAGTGGCCAAGTTGAGTTCTGCTTGAGCTTTGACCCTTCAAGTTTTCCCCATGCATAGCTTCACTACATCTTGGTATTCCTCATAAGTTGCCAACCCCCTTTTCCAAGGGCCGTAGACTTTCCTTTTGTTTCTGAGGTCCAGACAAAGCTTTCTATTTATCCAGACTGGTCTTCTTCCCCATTAGCTCATCTTTTGGGTCCTGGGGGTGGCCTTCTCCTGTGCTTTTAAGAGTTCCTTCTTGAAGTATGACCAGCCTTCCTGGGCTCCTTTGCCCTTCAAGACTGCCTACCACAGGACACTCTCAACCATGCTCTGAAAAAGGCTGAAGTCTGCCCTTCAGAAGTCCAAGTGACAGTTCTGTGTATAATAATAATCTCCAATATATACCTATATGCACATATTTGTTATACATCATAAAAGAAGGCTCATTCTCCTAAAAATTCTAGATCATCTGATGTCTGGATAGGGTGAGAGAGGAAGGGGAAGATGTATCATTATTCTTACTAGAGTACTCACCTAAAGGGACTCTGGACTTCAAGAATCCACAGAGCTAGACTGTGTCTGAGAGATGGCCCACTGAAAAAACTGACCTCTCATAAACTGCACTGAAAACACATGGAAGAAAATCCATTCTGGGCCAGAGCGGCTGAACAGATGTAGGAGTTGCTGTCATCACAGTAGACAGGAAATTATAGCCATAGTAGCAGAAAGCTGAGTCTCCTTTGTGGGTCCACTAGTAACTGAGATCTGCCACCAAATGAGTTACAGAGATCAGCCACTTGAGCAGCTATTAAGAACCACTAGGTTAATAATGGCTTATAGAACATAAGCAGTATGTGGTGAACTGAAAACCTCCACTCACATACTTTGCAAGCTCTGATACACTCTAGCTGAGATAACGTCATTAAAAGAAGTGCCTAATCAGAGAATATAGAGTCAATCCTTGCAGCCTGTGGATTGGGAGCAGAAATCAGGTGTTCCCATGCCAGCATCACTTCAGAGCTATAAAAAAGGAAATTTCTTCCCTTGGAGTTCCTAAATATCAGTGTGGAATTTCTTAGTTGG
>NW_009954554.1:156881-162086 GCF_000747805.2 Chaetura pelagica
CAGTAAATAATTCTACCTTTCTTTTTCCTTTTTAATTTTCTCTTTTATTTTTTTTTTAATAATTTGCAAGACAGTCATGTAGTGCTTGGGGGAAAAAAAAAAGTTCACCCTGTGCAATGAAAACATTCTTTAGAGAGTTTTATTTCTAAATTTTGGGTTGAATTGGGGTTTCCTGCATGTATTTTAGAAGTAGAAGAATACTGTATACACATGAATATCTTCATTTTGCAAGTTATCTTACCAGGCAATTAAAAACTGAGAAGGAAAAAAAAATAATCATATCACTTTTCAATTAAATAACCAGTATGCTCTTGATGTTTTTTCAGTTCAGCTTAAAAAAATTACTTAAGGTGGGTGGAAAATGATGGCTTAAGCATCACTGAGACTTGTCTTTTAATTACTCTCATAACAATTCAGGTATAATCTAGAAATAGTGATTTAATTCCTGAATGCTTTCTTGCAAGTAATATGTTTCACTATGGGTGCAGCAAAGCCACTTTGCTAGATGAAAAGTAAATGTAATTTTCACAAAAACTGAGTCTCACATTTTTTCTCCACTCTGAAAACAGATTTTTCAAATTAATATATATCCGCCAGGAAGCAGATTAAACTTAAGTGAATTTATTTGAAGAAATCGTTTTTTGCAGTATGGGCTTAATAATATAGTTAAAGAAAGAAAATACTAGTTAAAAATTACAATACTGTAAATTCTAATGTTCAGATAAAATCGTAGTATCATAGAATCATAGAATGGTTTGGGTTGGAAGGGCCCTTAAACATCACCTAGCTCCAATCCCCCTGCATTGGAAGGAACACCTCCCACAAGATCAGGTGTCTCAGAACCCCATTCATTTTGTCCTTGAACACCTCCAAAGAGGGAGCAACCACAGCTTCCCTGGACAACTTTTCCAGTGTCTCACCATTCTCATGCTAAAGAATTTCCTCCTAATCTCCATTCTTGCAGTTTTAATCCACTACCCCTTGCCCTCGCTCTACAAATCCTTGTAAAAAGTACCTCCCCAGATTTTCTGTTGGCTCCCTTTAGATACTGGAAGGCCACAAAAAGATCTCCCCAGAGCCTTCTCTTCTCCAGGCTGAACAGCCCCAACTCTTTCAGCCTGTTTTCATAGGACAGCCCTCTGATAATTTTCACAGCCTTCCTTTGGACTCACTCCAGGAGCTCTATTTCCTTCTTGTGTCAAGGGCTCCAGAATTGGACACAGTAGTCCAGGTGGGGTATCATGAGAGCAGAGTAGAGGAGAAGAATCACATCCCTTGACCTTTTGGCCACATTTCTTTTGATGCAGCCTAAGACACAGTCAGCTTTCTGAGCTGCAAGTGCACATTGCCAGCTCATGTTGAGCTTCTTGTCTACTATCACCCCCAAGTCCTTCTCCTCTGGACTATTTTTTTATTAATTCTCCACTCTACCTATATTTGTGCCTGGGATTGCCCTGACCCAGGTGCAGGACCTTGCACTTGGTCTTGTTGAACTTCATGCATTTTGCACGAGCCATCAAGGTCCCTCTGGATGGCATCTCTTCCCTCCAGCATATCAACCTCACCACACAGTGTGGTGTCATAGGCCAATTTCCTGAGGGTGCACTCAATGCCACTGTCCATGTCCATATCATGCTCCTTTTATATATGGGTCACTCAGGAGATGACAGTCCACTCTAGCTATCTGCTGCTTCATTAGTTCAGTTCAGAGATTCACAATATAGGATTCCCTATACAGAACACTGTAGTTCTCTTAAAGGCTTCTCTTGTCCATCTGAATACTGTTAATTTTAACAAAACACTTATATAAATTAGGGAATCAGAGAGCACTGTAATGGGAATGTTTAGAAGATTGAGAGCCTGGGCCAGTTTTAACTTTAAAACAAAACTTTACTGAATTAATTCATAAACATTATACTTAATGCTAAAAGTTTTTATACATTATTAGTCATTCTCACTACACCTACATGCTGCTATTTATTGCACATTCTAAATTATCTGTGGTTATACAGTACTCTGGAGCTGATGCCATATACCTTGTGCCTGGCTATACCCTCTCAGTGTTCTAAAATAAGTTTATGCTACTATTGATTATACTGTTTTATTGTCCCTATAATTGGATACAAAGCAAGCAACTATTAGTCATATCCTGATCAGGCCATATGTAATCTATAGGTTTCACAGGGCTCTTTTGAGAAATTAATATAAACTTGTATTTCAGAAAGATATTTGCAGTGTCTTATATATATAGTTATAGTTATAACAAATGTCTTCCTTCTTTTTTTAATGGTGCATCTTGTTCATTGAAGGATATTGAAGTAAAAAGACTCTGCCAACATGTTTCTGTTATAGTCACACTTAATAATTCTGTCATAATAATGGAATAATAATACTATGCAGGCATCTTCATCCCTCACATACAGTAATTATCTTTGCGATTTCCTCCTATAAATGTGTCCTCTTCTTCCCGCACTTTTTCAACAGACATCGCAGGTGAGTTCTGCTTCTCTCAGCTGTTTTGCCATCTGCAAATACAGACATAAGGAACAGTCTCAGCTGGATATCTCTCTCTGCATTCTATTATACTTTTTATTCAGTAGTGAAATACAAGATCCAAAAAAATTCCTAGGAACTTTCACATTGCATTTTCATGTTGTGTTTTCTTTGTTGTTGTTTTTGTTTGTGTATTTGTTACATGTAGTGTCTTTGTGCACCAGGATGGACAGGAGAATTTTGCCAATTTGCTGAAAATGCATGCTTAATTAACCCAAATAGTTGTTCTCATGGAGCGACTTGCATCGATACAAGCCAACTGAAAGAGCAACCTTTGATTCAATGTTTGTGTCCTCCTGATTTCACAGGTAAGGCATACATAAATGTGTTTGTAGTTTCATTTCCTTTTAAATATTCAAGTATAGGAATTCTAAATTTTCAAAAATAAGGAAGTGTTTGGAGGGGTAATCACATCTCTTTGCATTTTCTGCCCTCTTTGCTGATGCCTACAAAATCTAAATATTTACAGGTTAGTTTTGAGGCTTCCATATGAAGGTTTTAGTAAGAATAGACCTAGGGCAGGCTTCAGTTTAAGAGACTAAATTTATGTCTACATGTAGAAGTTCTGCACGTGAGCCAGATGTCTGCTTTCTCATTACAGTTCTTAGAGATCTAGTGAAAGCTATGGAGCACAGAGAGTTTGCTGCTTTATATGAGCCTGTATTTGTTCAGATAACTTTAATTTTTGTTCCACTAGCTGAATACCAAATCCTGTTTTAATTCCTTGGTGAGCCACCAATTACATATGCAGCTTAATTTGAGGTGGGCTTAACTACTCACTTAGCTGACTTTAGAAGTCCAAGGTAATGTGAGACCTGATAAACAAGTCTTGAAGGCTGTGTGTATCATCAATAAGTAAACATTATTAGAGGGGAATTAAGGCTACCTGTGTTACTTATGTTAGTGGTTGGAACACTTTCTTGAGGTGTGTTTTTTTTATTCTCTACAAAAGAAACCTAGAGAAATAGCTTAGATTAACTACACCAGCTTTTGCTGGCATGGAAAACAATTTCTAATGTTTCCTCCAGCCTTACCTTTTAAATAGAAGTGGATTTCTGTTGGATTCTAAAGTCCTTAACTAACCTTTCTTCACCAAGAAAAAAGTACTGAATGTGAATCACTTCAGTTTTAGGAAGGAAACGAGTACTAGCTATATGTATATCAATTCAAAGATAGGTATCATAGAATCGTAGAATCATAGGATCATTAGGGTTGGAAAGGACCTTAAAGATCATCAAGTTTCAACTCCCCTGCCATGAGCAGGGAAACCTACCACTAGACCAGGTTGCACAAAACCTCATGCAACCTGGCCTTAAAAACCTCCAGGGATGGGGCATCAAGAACCTCCCTGGGCAACCCATTCCAGTTCCTCACCACCCGCATAGTGAAGAATTTCTTCCTAATATCTAACGTAAATCTCCTCTCTTTCAATTTAAAACCATTACCCCTTGTCCTATCACTGTCTTCTCTGATGAAAAGCCCCTTCCCAGCTTTCCTATAGGTCACTATAAGGTCTCCCTGGAGCCTTCTCTTCTCTAGGCTGAACAGCCCCAACTCTTTCAACCTGTCTTCATAGCAGAGGTGCTCCAGCCCTTTGATGATCTTGGTGGCCCTTCTCTGGACCCCCTCCAACAGGTCTATATCTTTCCTGTGCTGAGGGCACCAGAACTGTACACGGTATTCCAGGTGGGGTCTGACCAGAGCAGAGTAAAGGGGCAGAATCACCTCCCTGGCCCTGCTGGCCACACTTCTTTTGATGCAGCCCAGGATGCAGTTGCTTTCTGGTCTCCAGCACACACTATGGCTCATGTTGAGCTTATCAAATACCAACCCCATGTCATTTTCCTCAGGACTGCTCCCCAGCCATTCTTCCCCCAGCCTGTATTTGTGCCTGGGGTTGTGCCGACCCAGGTGGAGGACCCTGCACCTGGCCATGTTGAACTTCATGAGGTTGGCACTGGCCCACCTCTCCAGCCTGTCAAAGTCCCTCTGGATGGCAAAGAGACAAAAGATTAACAGAATTTTTTAAAATATCCAACTGAGAGATGGAAAGTTAGTATTTATTACACATACATTAAAAATTAAATTAATCCAAAGAAATCCTGCTAATACACAGAGGAAATGGACTTCACTGTCTTTGAAAAAGAAAACCTAGACAGCAGTAACTATCCCCCTATCTCTCCACTTCTACCTTATCACCTGTGTGATTTCCTTTTTTTCAGTCTAGTAATGGGTTATTTTTATTGGTGTGACAAAGAAATTATGGATTTGTTAATAAAACTAATGTTTCAATACAACACTTCAGGGCTTTGAGATAATAGTAAGGTCCCTACAATATAATAATGAAACAAAAGTTTCACAGGCTATTTATATATTTATAAAAAACCACAATTAATACAATGTATGAAATTAATACAGTTTAACCTTACTAAACACTGAATTATGACTGAGTTCAAGTGAAAATTATTTCAATGTTCAGGGACATCTTACTATAAGGTCAACAGTCTTTCCTTTGTAGAATCTCATTTTAAGAGATTCTTCATATTTTAATACATAATTGATTTATTTTATTTACTTATTTATAATAATAAGATACTCCTTCATTCTTTTTCCATAGCATTTTCAATGTATACTTGTTTAATTTCTGTTTCT
>NW_009954554.1:162255-177428 GCF_000747805.2 Chaetura pelagica
AGGGAAGGCAACAGAGTGGCAATTTTGGCATATTTGCTTGATTCTGAATTGAATAACATCTGCAAACAGAAAGGCTATGGCAGTTTCTCATCTAATTGTTCTTACTTGTGTTTGTAAATTATAAACATTACAGCTGCAGGCTTTGTGCTAACATTTAAATTATATTTAGAGTCAACTTCAAGAAAAAAGTATTACAATGTGTAACATTCTTACCTGTGAAAAGCAAAACTTTGATTTAAATAATAAAAACATTTCCTTTTGGTTTCATACTCTTCAATGAAACCTTGGAGAAGCTTAGCATATGCAAACAAATGTAATTTTAAACTACATTTCTTATTTCTGTTTATATGTAAAACACATTTTGGATAACTGACTCAGGAAAATATCCGTGTGTTTGGCGTAAACTCTCAAATGAGAGAATACAAGGTTATAAAATATAGTTATTTTTGTTGAATAGATGTCATGACTTTAGTACTTTTGATTTCCTTCTGCAGTTAGTTTCTCTTTTCCTTTCTCTTTTTCTCTTCTCTGAAAACGGATAAAAACCTTTGTATCTACAACAGTGCATGTAAGTAATACAGCTTATGACATTGAAATGAAGGAATCCAGTCAGCTATTTCTCAGGTTTTGCGCAGTAGACAAATTGTCCTTGAAGAAGCCTCCTCTAATTAATTACTATCTTTTCTTATGTGTAGGGCAATCGTATTGGCAGGAATTGATTGGGCATGTCAGACACTTCATTTAGTTGGTAGAAAAGTCCTTTAATTAGAATAATCTTACTGCTGCTAAAATGGACTGCACCCCAAGCAAATTCAGCAACCAGAATTTAAAGTACTACATCAATTACTTATTTTTTTCCTCATTTTCAAACCTTCCTTTTAGAAGACTCATTAAGATCATTCCCAGATTTATCCCAGATTTTTCTCTTTCTCTCTGTTTTATTTAATTGAGGCAAGACTGCTAATTTCTACAGGTATATGGGACATTAATATAAACAGACTTGGATGAAGCTCACATTGTTGAACTATGCAAGTGATTTGAAACAGTCTTCTGTAGAAAGAATGTCCCAGGAAAGAGGATATGGGATAGACAAGTTTTATATCTTTCACAATCTAGTTAAGACAGCATTTCTAGTGTTAAACAAAACAATGACATAGCCTAATTTAAACCCTACTATCTGATCAAATCTACATTTTTAATTCTTTCATTCTCCAGAACACAGTGGTGTCATGACTTAACCCTGGTGGGCAGCTAAGCACCACACAGTGGTGGCTCACTCTCCCTCAGCAGTATGATGGAGAGAATTGGAAGTGGAAAAATAAGAAAACTTTTGAAAGTTGAGGTAAAAACAGTTAATAGGTAAAGCAGAAACTAACATACACAAGCAAGTCTGAATAAAGAATTAATTCACTACTTCCTATTTGAAGGCAAGCCTTCAGCCATCTCCAGAATATCTGGGGAAGGTCTCTACTTCGTGTTGAAATACAGTGGAAGACTTACGTATTTCAAAACTCAAAGAGATAAAGAGATCAATAATGTTTCTTCCACAACTCTATTCCCTGTACTAAAGGTAAAGGAATTTTCATGGCATCATGAGAGGTCCTTATATCACAGGAGTGTCACTGGAATTACACAGCAGTATATCTCTCAGCACCAAATGCTGTCATTTTAAGCTTTGTTCATTATACTTTGTGTGTTATTACCATTGTCACATTTGAAAGAAAAATTGTTAGTGCACACAAACTCCAAACATCAATGACCATGGACTGAAATAATGGAATAAAATAAGTCACTTGCTAAGTATTACTAGAGGAATTTGCTCAGAATACTTATCTTTATTAAATGAAGGGGGAGGAAAAAATAATATCTTGCCACTTTGCAGAGTATTCAGTTTTCTGTTAAAGAACTTTTGGTGGTAACTGGCAGAAAACAAAAACAACTAAAGTAAGCTAATCTCTAATACTCTTAAGCAGATGTCTATAGATGCTTCCTGCTGTTTAAAATGCTTTTTAGAAAAGGGAGTGACTGAAGGAAGAGGAAGATCCAGGGAACTACAAACCTGTCAGTCTGACCTCAGTGACAGAGAAGATTACAGAGCAGATCATCCTTTTTTTGGCATGTAGCAATTGCCTGAAATCCCAAAAGACTGAGAAAATGGTCTACCTAATATTTCAAAGAGAAATATAATACTAGTATTTAATTTCTGGCTACTTTTTAAATAGGACAAAATGTTCCCAATGCACAAGTATATTTATTAGTATGTTCTGGTTATTTAATGTTTCCAGTTGAAGTCACTGTACAGTGGATATATATGACCTATATGAATAATAAAGAATTTTGAAATAATTCTTGTCCATAAAGCATAACTATATATTAAATGCCTAACTTAAAGATGCTGCAGTTTGTTAAGAAGCATATGTAACATCCATGTCTGTGGCTTTCCAGGTAAATAGTTGAGTAAAGTTTCCAACTTACAGAGTTTTTAAAAACATGCACTTAAACTTGACATATAAAATACTTCAGATGGCTATATCTGCTCATGAACTCCAAAAGTTACTTCTACCTACCTCTGTCAAACCTTCTTTTTTTTTTTTTTTTCTGTTAAGCAAGTTACTTTTATTAAGAAAAAACCCTTGACCTTTTACTTTCTGAGAATATCAGTCAAACACTCAAATTAGAATGATGATCTGCATCACTGACTAAATATTTTAGAAGTTTCAAAGACATAGTGGGAGTGTTTCTTAATCACAATATGTGCACAAAGACAAGTGCATGCAAACCAAACTACACACTTTTCAGCTTTCCTCCCCTGCTTTATAATTCCTAAGAACCTTCCATGAGTCATTTATTAAGACACACAACTCCCGGACTTACTCTCAGGGAGATTCCAGAACTTTCTCAGGGACTTCCCAGAACTTTTCTGATTTGTTTTTGCTTGTCTGTCTCTTCTGGCTTTACATCTACCCACGTCTGTTGTTTCCTTGTGTACTCATTCAGGGTAAAACATAAAAAGGAGCTGAAGGTTTTTTCTCCATGGATAGTTTAATATCCTCTCATAGAAAACAGCAGTGCATTATTAATTCTCAATGCCCAACATGCAAATCTGCAGGAAGTCACAAGGGAAACTAGGAATGTGCATCTTTCTTTAAGCATCCAGAGATGCAGATGGAGAGATAGTGTACATTCAAATAGCCATATATCAACTCAAAAAATCATCAGAACATCAATAAGGAACAGGAGAAAAGTATGTATTTTATGTAAATTCAGTTAAAAGCCTTCAGAACAAGTTGTTTGAAGTGGTTTTAAAAGCTGATGATGCATCATAGTAATAGAGACATATTTTCTGCTTCCCAGCTGATCTTGTGTCGATTAGCTCAACTGAATACAGTATTTCAGATCTTGACTAGATACAAAAATTGTTGACAGCCCCATTAAATCACCTATCAAACTAATAGGTTTTAAACATTATAAAGTGTGTAGTGTAGATGTAAATATATCATGTTTAAAAATAGAAAATGCATTGGAGAGATGTACAACACTATTGTGTATATCTACTGACTTTTCTTTACACAGATGATTTTGTAGCTCTATTTTATTTCTTTAATCTTACACCTTTTAGCTACTGAAGTCTTTCTGTATATTGGAAGATTTCAAGTTAGGATTTAGAGTTTCTGAAGAAATTATAATGAGTGAAACTATGTAGAAAACATGATTAAGCAAAACAGTTACCTCACACCTGCCTTACGAGGAAAGGCTAATAGATCTGGGGCTTTTCAGTCTAGAGAGGGTGATACTGAGTGCAGTAGTAAATAGAGAACAAAGGTTAAGGGGAGCCTGAGATACAGTATATGGGAGTACAGAAAAAAAATTAAAAATGTCTGGCATACTGTGAAATCAACAGCAAATCATCATCTAGCACAGTTAGTCTGTAGTCTTATGACAGTCCCCTGAGTAAATTACTACCATTATCCTTTTCTTGTAGAGGGGGCATTGATATGCAGACACATTAAAATCATAATTAGCTTTGATTAATATAGGCAGCCCCAGCTGCAGATTGAAAATGTCTAATGAAGCCAGGAACTAAACTTATTTGTATGCTAACATAAAACAAACAAACAAACAAACAAAAACACCACAAAACATCAACCCACAAAACAACTCAAAAGATCTTTGACAGATAAGTCTGTGTTTGATCTACTTCCTTTGCAAGAAAGCTGGATGCAAGTTTCAGTTTGATGGGGTTTTAAGTGGAAAGTATGGAAAATCTCTCAGAGAGCACAAAGTGTTTTGACTATATTTTACCCTGACTTTTTATGTCAGAGTGTGGAGTATGCGCACCAAAATGTGCATATATGAATGCAAATGGTATATCAATATATTTAAACTAGAAATGAAACAAACAAAACCCCTTCTATTAAAGGTATCAATCTTTCAGATTCCTAAATGAGAGTAAATAAACTTAGCTAAGATGGAAGTTAATAATTTTAAATAATGAACCAATCATTATTTTAAAAAATCTGAAGTTTTGATTAAGTATCCTAGTACTCTATCTGGGCTAATAGCAAGGGTAGAGGAACAATGATGACATTCAGAGCAGGTATCTGGCTGAAGACCCAGCTGGGAGAGTCACAGGTTTGTGATAGCTGTTAGTACAGCTGTAAGCACATTCCCTTCCTGCAATACCCAGGATTTTGCTGTACTTGTCAACACTGAAATTAATCCAGTAGGCAACCATACAGAAATATCAGTGCTCTACTAGTTATATCCTCACTGTCTGTCTAAGGTAGGTGGAGCACCTTCGTGTTCCTTTGAGAATTTCAGTGAGGTGGTTAGGGGATCTGTGGGATCCAGAGGCCAGAAGAACCTGCATGGACAGTGTTGTTTAACCAGCCTGGCTAGGATGCTAATTCTGGAATGTTCTCTCGCTTGGTAAGTCACTCTGTGAGTAGTTGTTTCTGGATTTATCTGTGTTTCATGTTGAGTGATTCCCTTCAGAAAAGAAAGAGTTTAAAAGAGAGTGAAAGAGGGAAAGTTGTAGGAAATTTCTGTGTTCCAGGCATGAAGAAAAAGGTTTTATATATTATTCTGGTATACTGGGGGGTTTAATGAACAAGAATTTAAAGTGAGACATATCTAGGGCATTTTGGCAACAAAACAGACAAGCAAACAAAAAACTCTCAAGAGAATAAGAGACTGGTTGAAAGTGAGGTCTACAGAAGACTTTGCCAAGGATTGAACCTTTAAGGCCATATTTCCAAATAAGTCCTGGAGGCAGCTAAGAGAAAGGACAGATAATGTATTACATGGTCAAATGTCAAATTATATGTTCCAGAACAATGAGTTCGTTTAAAAGCCAAGGTTAATAAAATATGTCTCAAACAAATTTAAAGACATTCTGTGAAAAGTAGCTCAGCTGAAAGACTCTGTAACAACAGTTACAAAGAAACTTTCAGGAAGGACTATTCCTAAGAGTCTTCAAATTATTTATTTCACCAGGAAAAGGTGAAAGTTTAACTGCACATTTAACATTTGAGAATATGTGTCCATGGTTATAGTTCATGCAGCAGTAGACAATAAGGGTAAGCCATAAGCTGACTGGCCAGGGGGAGTCTTCCTAATATTTTAAAAAAGCTTTAAATCCAACTCCATGTAAATAAAAAGATACTACCAGTAAAATTTGAGAATAATCATACTAATGTTCACTTGAACTGGAAGAACGTTTGTATTAAAGCTGAGTTCTCTTTAGTCTTTGAAGCCAGGACAGTATTTAGTGAACATATGTGATTCATTTTGACTGCTCTCGCTTACTGGGATATGTGTGACTCTGTGTTAGAAAAGGTTATGTTGTTTTCAGAAGAGGGAAGTAGCTTTCCAGAACACTGGTCCATTGTATTATGTAAATGTGCCTAATATCTCTCATGTAATCAAAAATAGTAAATTATGAGTTCCAGTCTCAGAACTGTTCTTTCCAACCCCAGCAAATTCTTGTTTTTCAGGAGCTAAAGGAAACATTTTTCTTTAGATCTTAATCAGGAAAACCATGTAATTATAGAATTACTAATGTCACACTTTTCTTGAGTTTCCCTTCTGGAATCCCTTCGTCTCAGAAGAATAACTCCTTCACAGGGATTTGTTAAACACCATCCTAAAATGTAGATACAAGGGTTTTTTGAAGTAAGCTAAGTGATAAATTATCATTAAAACTGCAAATTTTCACAAAAAATATATTTATAGATTATTTTCCAAATATCACTGTAGATAAATATGTACATTCTGATGCCAACTGCCATTTCAGATGGCTTTGTCATTCATTCTTTTATTATTATTACATATTGTGATAGAGGTGGGGATACTCAATGAGTGAACTAATTCAGTATTATATATCTTTAGCAATCTAAAAGTTAATAATTTAGTCTAAATAGTTTGTCTAGATTCCATATATGGTCAGTGGAGATTATCCAGTTGTAAGAACATACCCAACTATAGTAGAAATGTCTCCACTGATGGGATTAATTTTATGTTACTGTATTTCACATTCAGCTGTAGAAAGTCAAGAAAACTTTTTTTTCAATCAGTATAAAATTATATTTTATTCTAAGAGGACTGAAAAAATACTTATATTGATCTCATATATATCTTCATTTTAATATTTCTATAACTAGGTTATTAAAGACAAATTTTTCATCTAGCTTATAACAGAATTTTCAAATTCTAATGTTTAAACCAAGTAATTTAAACTTGATTGTTCAACCTTCTGAGTTACAGTCAAGCAGATGCTTTCAACACCTACATGTGTCAGAGCAGTTATTTATTTCAACTTTTTTTAAAATTCTTTTGTCATTCACTGAAACTACTTTACTTTGAAAAGCTCAGCAATTAATCACTATACTAGGCCTCTCTAAGAATAAATTGCACAGTTCTGCACAACTCCAAAAGTAAATGAGGCAATGTTCAGAATTCATTAACTTATTTTCCGGCATGTAGTGGGTCCAATAAAGTTTACTGGAAACGGATTTACTGTTTTTCAAAATAAGTAACTGCAAAGTTCCTGGGAGAAGAATGAATCAAGGCTAATATTTAAGTGCCTACAAGGCACTTAAGGCTTGTCACAAGGCTTGTACAAGGCTTGTCACTTTGTGTTCTCTGTAGGTTCTGTGGAAAATAAAAAGAATTTTAAAGACTCCAGTCATCTGACCTGTTTTGGACCTGGAGTTCAGGATGAGAGAAATACTGCTTCAGAAGTTAAGAGTTTTTCATAGCCTGTAAATGCAACAGAATGAATATCAAGGTCCACATTTCAGAAGATGAAACTTCACTGTCCATACCTTCCCAAAGAACATATTTTTAATTTTCCTATTAGCTTCTTACTTTAAATGAACAAGAAGTAATGACTTTGTGTGTATGTCCATGTCTGTACATGTGTGAACATACGCACTAGATCTAACTGGCTTTTAAAACATAACTACATTCAAAAACAGAAAGAAAGAAAAAAAAAGGTCAATTTAAATTATTACTCACATGCCACTGACAGTGCTTCAGCATTGTCATATTTTTAGTCCCTCTAGAATTCTTCGGTGAAGTTGCCTGGATTTGGTTATTTGTGATTGTTTGTTTAACTGCACTGGTAAGTTTATAATCTGGTGCAGACCTAAGTATGCTAGTTTATCTCTTAGCTGGTTGGTACTGACCCCAGAGCTAGTGCATCATGGATTCCAAGATAACAAACACAGATGAAAAGCAAGGTATATTCTTTCATGTTTAGTATGCTAATGTGGGTAAATGTCTCATCCCATAGTACAAAGAAAGCGGAAGTGGGGATGAGCTGCTTGAGAGAAATGTAGAGACATTATCTGATGGAATGTGGATGTAGTTAGAAAAGCTAAAGCTCAGCTGCAGGTGAAACTAGCAAAAATCAGGGAGGACAAGAAGGTTTTCTTAAAGTATATTGGTAGCCTAATAAAAGACAAGGAAAATAAGGGCCCTCTGCTCAATAGGGCAGTGGGCACAACGCAAAGTAAATTGCTTTTTATGCCTCAGTTTTTGCAGGTTTGTGCTCTGGTGCCTTGCAATTCCTCTAGCCTAGGAGCAGACAAGTTCTGGGAATGTTGCATTACCCACAATAAAGGAAGATACTTCTAAGAGCACATAGGTACATCAGACATATACACATCTGTGGCACTAGAAGAGACATACCCAAATGGTGATGAGGAACCTGTCCAATG
This sequence comes from Chaetura pelagica, assembly GCF_000747805.2. NCBI lineage: Eukaryota > Metazoa > Chordata > Aves > Apodiformes > Apodidae > Chaetura > Chaetura pelagica. The sequence goes on from NW_009954554.1 coordinate 170,478, forward strand.
TCATTGGGAAAGTCATGATGATTTTTTTATAGTCCTGGTAAGCTCGTTGAGTCCTTGACCAGAAAAAACTCCACCTTTAAGAACTAGATTCTCCATTTGGGATGGGGCAATCCTGGTTATACACACAAATTGGGAAATGAGATGCTGGAAGGCAGCCCCACAGAAAGAGATCTGGGGGTCTGGGTGGATGGCAAGTATAATATGAGTCAACAGTGTGCCCTGGCAATGAAAAGGGCAAATGATGTCCTGGAGTACATCAAGCACAACAGAGATAGCCAATCAAGGGAGGCGATATACCACTTCACTGGTATAGCCCCACCTCAAGTATTGTGTTTAGACAGCCTCAATATGAGGACATCAACCTATTAGAATGTGTCCTGACATGGGTAACTAAGATGGAGAAAGGCCTCAAGAGCAAAACTTACAAGTTTCAGCTTAGGTCACTTGGTTTGTTCAGTTTGGAGAACAGAAGGCTGGGGAGCAACTTCATTGCAGTTTACTTCTTCAAGGGGGACAGCAGAGAGAGGTGCTGATCTCCAGTGACCAGAGATAGGATATGAGGTTAAAAAAATGAAACTGCATCAGGAAAAGTTCAGATTTGACATTAGGAAAAGGTTTTCACTGAGAGGAAGGTCAGTCACTGGACCAGACTCCCTGGGAAAGTGGTCATGGCACCAAGCCTGAGTTCAAGGAGCATCTGGCCAATGCTTAGACATATAGTTTAGTTTTTGTAGACCTGCAAAGAGCAGAGAGTTGGACTCAAAGATCCTTACCTGGTCCTTTTCAACTTCAGATATTCTGTGGTTCTGTGAATCACAGAAGGATTGAGTTTAGAAAGGGACCTGTGGAGGTCGTCTTGTCCAACTCCCTTGCTCATGCAGGGTCACCCAGAGCAGGCTGCCCAGGACCATGTCCAGATGGATTTTTAATATCTCCAAAGATAGAGACTCCACCACCTCTCTGGGCAACCTGTACTTGGTCACCTGTACAGTAAAAAGATGTTTCCTGATGTTCATGCATAACCAGAGGTTGTGCCTGTTTGTGCTCATGCTTTATTTCACTGATGTTGTGGACATACAATTTGGGATTAAATATAATTTGTAAGAACACATGCTTTGATAGAAAATGCATAAGAACATTCTTTAAAACAAGCAGTATAATGGTAAACTTCAATCAAATTTGTTTCATAGAATCACAGAATGGTAGGGGTTGGAAGGGACCTCTGAAGATCATCGAGTCCAACACCCCTGCTGCAGCAGGATCCCCTAGGGCAGATCACAAAGGAATGCATCCAGATGGATCTTGAAAGTCTCCAGAGAAGGAGACTCCATAGCCTCTCTGGGCAGCCTGTTCCAGTGCTCTGTCACCTTCACAGTAAAGAAGTTCTTCCTCATGTTGAAATGGAACTTCCTATGTTGCAGCTTGGTGCCGTTTCCCCTTGTCCTATCACAGGGCACCACTGAAAAGAGACTGGCCCATTCCTGATGTCCACCCTTCCGATATTTATTATTACTAAGGTCCCCTCTCACTGTTTTTTTCAAGACTAAGCAGCTCCAGGTCTCTTAGCTTTTCCTCATATGACAGATACTCCAGTCCCTTAATAATCCTTGTAGCCCTCCATTGGACACTTTACAGCATATCCCTGTCCCTCTTGAACTGGGGAGCCCAGAGCTGGACACAATACTCCAGATGTGGTCTTACTAGGGCAGAGTAGATGGGGAGGAGAATGTCCCTTGACCTGCTGATGACACTATTCTTAATGCATCCCAGGAACCAATTGGCTCTCATGGCCCTCAGTACACATTGCTGTCCCATGGATATCTTTTCCTCCCTCTTAAATTCTATAATCTCTTTATTTTTTGCTTTTTTTCTCTCTATCTGCTGAACTTATTCCTGATACAAGAATAAGTTGCTTAATTGCACACAAAAATCTTGTTTGAATTCTCTAAGTATTGCATTTCTCAATTATTCAGCCCTCACTCACTATGAAGTGATAATTAGGCATTAAAAGCTAAGTGGATTACTGTGGAGATCTCTCCTGACATCCATTTAACACTTAATCAGATCTTAATACCATAAATTATGGATTTCTCAGCAGTATTCAGAGTCTAATAAATTTTAAAACAGTATGGAGTTACTAGGTTTTTTTGACCTCATAGTGGCAGGGGGAAGTCGTAAAGTTCATTTAAAGGATACAGCCGTTATAAGGATTTCAAATTTATAGCAAAATAATTCTTAAAGCCAGTTTGTATTAAGTTGCTGATAAGGTATCTTGAACAAGACAAATACACACTCATGAATAATTATGAAAAAATGGATCCAAAATACATATTGAGTTTATGTGTATTCCCACTCTTCTTTTCTCTGATTTTGCCTTCCAGACCTCATTAAGAAAAAAAAAATTAAAAAAAAAAAAAAAAAAAAAGAAAACACATTTCCTAGGAGACAGACACTTCCTAAATACATTCAGTTGATTTCACAATTAAATTTTCTGGGTTTTTTTAGTGTGTTTTTTTGCCAACCGGTATTACACAAAGTTGTATTTTATGACTCTCATCCTGACTCATAGCATGGCTTTCTAAAAGTATTGATCACAATGTTATCTTCCCATATCTTCCCAGCAAAACAGGGGATACAGAGACATAGTTACCATTAGTGCCAATACAAAGTGAACAAATGAGAATCCTAAATGTGAGGTCAAGTTGTCCATAGTTTCCAATGTAAATGATATCATACATTACATTACATTGTATTATATTACATTATACTATACTGTATTATGCTCTATTATGTGATATTATATCAATTTCCCATTGCATACTGTATTAGAAGAATAAACAGCAAGAAGTATCTAATTTCCTATTTTATCTGTTTTTAAAATTTTACAGTAATAATATTTCTACCTCAGTAAGTTTTATAACTTACAGTAAAATATACCCATGGGTGTTGAAAAAAATGTTATATGTTAATACTGGGCTATTTTCAACTGAGGAAGAAAGAGGCAAAATAAACCTTAGAAGTCTGTATAGCACGCTGGTCAGCCTCTGTAAATACATGAGATTGTACATGTGATTCACCACCTGCTGGCCAAAGGTATAAATTGCTGGCCAACAAACAGCATTAAGGTCTTAATAGGTATATGACTGCTTACGCTTATGGAAGTCCATAAAAAGCACACTTTAGGCCCTAGTTGGACATTCCATTCCAGTATACTAAAATTAGTTCATGTTCTTATGATGTAGCTTTAGATCAAAAAGAGAGCTGATTAAAAATTTAAAAGTAATTTAATCGTTTGAAGTAAAATTACCATCTTGTTCTGCCATACGAAGAATTTAAATTATAATACTAACTTTTGGCACAACCTTCTAGAGAACATATTATCTGATTAAAGAAATTATTCCAATTTCTTATACAGTTATCTCTAACATTTTCCCCCTGTACTGCCCTTCTGCTTTTTCTACTTAAGTCAGTAAGTGAAGTAACACAGATTACAAACAAGTTGGTGGTAAACACATCAGTAATTTACTCTTAAATCCTTTTCTGAATATTCCTCTTTGAAACTTTTCAAAATTTGTCCACCTTCTTCTAGTTTTCTCAGCAGCAAAGATTGATTCGCTTTCCATTTCTTTATCTTTTCTAAAACTGATAAAAAAAACAGAAAACATTGACCTTCTGCTGTATAAATAGTAAATCAAAGTTTAAAAATATGTTATGGAAAAAGGAACAACAGGACACTAATAACAAGAAAAAAAATCTCAAGGACCTTTACACAGAATTAATTGTATTGTTTTAAGCACCAAAAAGAGTAAGAAAACCTTACTGAGATGATGGGGTTTTTTTGTCAGATCTACTAATTTTCCAAGACTAATGGTAAAGCTGACAATATTCCTTATTGACTGCTACAATTTGCTAGACATGTATTTCTCTTCAGTGCACTATTTTTAGAACTATCCAGTTACAAGTTCAGGTATCTTTTCATGCTGAGATTAAAAAAAAAGTCTTCATCTAAATGAGCAAGTAATTGTTCACTAGAATGACACTAAAGGTTGCCTCAGACAAATGTGGACTAGCTTTTCCTAGCCAAAATGGAACCCAGAAAAGATGTAATGAAATAGATACATAATAGAATCAAACTATTGAGTAGAGATCTGTGTTGACCCCTGCACAGTAAAAAGTAGGAAATGCAAAGGTATTACCTTCATTTCAGTGTAAATCCTCCTTCTTCAGCTCTGTATCTCCTTTTGAAGCCCATCTATTTATTTATTTTTTTAATTGGTGAAAGGTTTTGGGGTTTTTTTATCTTTTTTTTTAAGAACCTGAGGGTTTTTTTCATATAAATAGAGAGAAAGGAGTCTGGAAACTTACAAAATGTCTTTAAATTCTAACCATAATTTCAGAAAGATTATTTAAAGCCATAGTTATTTTGCCAGTATTACTAATATGGTTCATGAGGTGTTTAAGAATATGATATTAATTCTTAACTATTTTTTATTTTTTTTTTCAACCTCAGGAGAATTCTGCGAGGTACAAATTGATAACTGTGGTTCCAATTCATGTGAAAATGGAGGAACATGTGTTGACTATGAAGGTCATTTTAAGTGCACTTGCCCAATAGGTAAGTCATTGGAAATTTATTGTATTTTCTAAGCAGAACGAAGGAAATGTGATCCAGATATTTAAGTTCAAGAAATAGCAACCTAAAATAAGCCATAAATTTCAGTGTACATAATGAACATTTTTATGAAGAATCCCACTTTTTCACTTTGTTTGGGAAATAAGACCACCAAATTACTCTAGTAGAGTGGTGTTAACTGGTAACACCCTAAACAGACGTAATGTCAATTTTCTGAATGAACTGTGATTAAACATTCTCTTTGTGGTGCAGGTTTTGAAGGTGAAAGATGTGAACTGGATATTGATGCCTGCCTATTCTGCAATATAAGCTGTGCCCCAGGAGCACTGTGTATGGATAAATCTCATGGATTTAATTACACGTGTTTATCACCATGTATTGGCAAAACAGAGGTAGGATAAATTGATGTATTCCTGCCAGTGTTTTGGGGAAACCAAATAAGTTATTCTAAGAGCAGTAAGCTGACAAAACCTCATTTTCCATGACTTTCCTAAACACAGTACTTGTTCTCGATATATTCTCATCCTAACCTTCCTCTTCCCTGTGTAATACATACATTAAAAAGTGCATGATGTGACTAGTCTAATCCTTGTCTAACAAACCATGGAATATCTCTGCCAGTCTTGATCTATAGTTTTATTTGCCCACCTCCATTCCCTACTTGCTGCTGTGTTGTGAAACTTATAGGAGCTAAAGGAAAAATTTCTTTGAAATGTTTGATGTGTTTAAAAGTTACTAGAGAGAAGGCTGATGGTACATAAATGCACAGAAAGAATGACAAAATTTTCATTTCCATTAAAAGCAAAAATAATGGCCATAAGGAACCAACCAAAATAAAACCTAAAACAAGGCTAACTGTGCTACAATGAGAGCTGAAAATGCAGTTAGAAAAAATAAAAATTCTCCTTGCAAGTTACTCTGAAGCGTTCACAGAATATAGTAATGAATATGATTTTTGTACATTTAAATGATTCCAGAAATCTCTAAGTTAGATGCTGACAATATTTAAGCCAAAATAGCATCCATTCTGTACCAAGATGTCTTTAAAAAATGTATTTGCTCTATCCTTCTCATTTTCCTTTAGTGACCTTTTCAAATAAATTACTGGTTTGGATAGAATTCATTCACATTACAGTGGACTAAATTCCAAGCCCTTGAGTTACTGAGATTTCAATATGGGATAAAGTAAAATACTGTTGCATTTTTTTATTACGATAGTTATTTTAAAAGCTATGTACACAATGCTATATAGCACTTTCAAACAGCTGCTCAAACATGATAACCAGTGTTTCAAAGGCTTAATCAATTCTTTTATGGAAATATATTCACCATAAAAATATACTATGTGGAGCAGGCAATGTGTTTATAAAGAAGCAATCAACATTTATGTCACCTTGAAGTCCATGGGTACACACTCACCAATTAATATGAAATGTAACACTGAAATACCCTCTGTCTCAAAGGTTTATATTTAAATTGCTCAGCATCTGGTAAATTTTAATATTTTTATGATTTAAAGTGTCATACTGAGTGCAAATTTATTATACATGGCATAAGACCATAATGATGTAATTATCATTATGGATAGTTAGGATTGGAAGTGATGGTGTGCCAAGGTTGCTGATGGGACCTACTAAAACATTTTACTGTAATATTTGCTTAGAAGCCCTCAGACATATTTAATGTATTCATACAAGCATCTCATAGATCACCATAAATACTATGTGGGGAAAAAAAAACAACGTATATGTATATATAGCTATATACACTTACTGTATGAAACACTTAATTTAGGCATAAAGTGAATAATTAGTGGTTTTCTAATATGAAAGGAAATAGAAAGTAAAATAAAGGAGTTATACTTCTGGGTTTTTCTCTTTTTTTTAGCCTCCATCATTACAGTACTATAATTTGCTTATTCGACAAAAAAAATAGACCTTGTTCAAAGACATGCATATTCATTCGAATACTTTTTCAAGTATTGTAAGTAACAATTTGAAATTAAAGGTATATATTATTTAGTAAATTACATAATTTGGGATTTAATTCTTTATTTATTCTTTGTGTCTGGAAAGAAAGTATATATTTTTCCATTCTCTCAGTTTATTCCTTTTACAGTGGTAACTTAGTCATGCTGAACTGCTTTACCTCTGTGTATTCAGTGCTGAGATTTTTTTTTTTTCGGACCCAGCACAACATTTAAAACACTAAGGTAGTTGTTAATGTTATTTTAATTATAATTTATTTTTAATTATAATTTATTTTTAAATTAATTTATTTTTTTTAATGTAAACATATTAAAAAAGGTTATATATTCC
>NW_009954554.1:177754-218693 GCF_000747805.2 Chaetura pelagica
ATTTAGGGCTTAGATTTTTTTTTTTTTCGGACCCAGCACAACATTTAAAACACTAAGGTAGTTGTTAATGTTATTTTAATTATAATTTATTTTTAATTATAATTTATTTTTAAATTAATTTATTTTTTTTAATGTAAACATATTAGAACAGGTTATATATTCCTTTAGATCTGAAAATGTAATTTTACCATTGTGACCAGGATAAAGCCAGCCTGTCCTGTACCTAGAATTATGAAGGACTTACAAATAAATCAAAATCTTGACATCTTTAAATTAATTACTTACAATATGAACAAATCTAGCCACTTCATATTATACTGTCTTCTATCTACTCAGGAAAATGTCAATAGAAATAAATATCCTTGTCTCATGTGAATATAGAATGCATGCTATCTGCTGCAATATTTTTATATTATAATATTTTAAAGAAAAACAATAGTAATAACAATTAACTGTGGTGCAACATACTGGGTGTAAATCATAGAACCATGGAATCACAGAACAACCCAGGTTGGAAGGGACTTCAAAAGACCATCTAGACTAACCTTTTATGAGAAATGGAACCCAGGTGAGATTATCTAGCACCCTGTCCTATCACACCTTGAAAGCCTCCAGTGACAGGAACACCACCATATGCCTGAAGAGATTATTCACTTCAAAAGTCCAAACTACCCAAACAATCAAAAATACAGAGGCATCCTAAGATGTGTGATTATTTTTAATGGCCATGGATAAATTCTATTGAGCCCTTTTATTGACCCATGCTAGCTTTTCCAAATTCTGTCAGCAAGCTTACAAAATCATAGGTTTTTGCAGAGGCACCCATACAATAGACAGATCAGACACTCAAAATGAGGTTTATTCTAACCAAAATTAATTAACACTCTGAAAAACAGTAGTGAACCACAAGTTCAGATGCCAAGCAGAAATATTACTACACAGCTAATCTAAAAATTCCTGGTTTTTCATTAACAATCCTTTAGAATGATGACCCAAAATATGCAATCACTCACCCATAAAATGAGGGGTCTCAGTCCCAGAGAATTAGTTTGGGTGGTGCCCTAATCCAAGGGGGGACTTCAGACCCCCTGCTCTGAGGATGAATGACTCAGTTCTTCTGCAGGACTCCATTTATACCTCAGTCAAGTCTGACTTGTGGTCACTTCTGACTGGCTGGGGACCCCGTATTCCAGTGACTGTGAACCCAGTAACAGCCACTATAAGTACACAAAAAAACACAGGTAGTTGCATGAAAAAAAAACAACAAAGTAATCAGGTTTTGACAGCCAGATAGGTCTTGTGTTTGTCAGGTCTTTGTTCAGGCGGGTGCATCTACCACATAGGTTCCTAAGAAAAGATTTGAAATTACAGGAGTACCTATAGAAATGGTTATTGCTATTGAAAGAAATAGGAGTTTAAAAGCACTCTTCAATTACTTTTTTGTTCTATATTAAAATGCAGACAGGCAAACTTATTTGGCGTCTACTTGGTTTGTTAAAAATAATTCCCGTATGAGTTAAAACCAGAACCATCCCTGAGAAGTCTACCTACATCTTAGCAGTGCTGAAGTTGTGTCCAACTGGATTATTGAGGTCCACCTGCATAATTTAGTTGGAAGTTGTTTCTTCACATTTATGTGGAGCAGTTCTTTTCTTCAAGTTGTATTGCTGAAAAAGGATCCCAAGTAAAGTCTAAAATTCAATACTGAGAGCACAGCAAAATTATCTTAATTTTAAGGTCAATTTAAAACTTAATCAAAGACAAATGAATATCGGAGGATATCTGCCAAGAATCGTTATTATTACAAATCTTCATGACATTATAAAGAGATACAGACTCAATCAAACTGAAGTACTAGTACATTAGCTCATCTTCTAGACACCATTTTCTTTAGAAACCAATTGATTAGAAGGAGACATCTTAATTGGTTTGAAATGAAAATGTAGTTATCCATTTTTACACTGGTAAAATTTTCATGGAAATTAAATGGGACTCTAATGGTAAAACTGAGAAAGGAGTATTCATTCTTACCTAGAACTTTCAGTAATTTTTTAAGAAAACAGGAAATACTGGTTCAGTAAAAAATATTAAATAATATCTAAAAGAAAAAATGTTGCATTCTAGGTTTATTATGTTTTCAATATCAATATCAATAATTAATTTTTTTTTTTCCTTGATAGCCTCAAATTGAAATTAATTATATCATAGAGTCATAGAATCATAGAATACTTTGAGTTGGAAAGGACCTTAAAGATCATCTAGCATGTCAACCTCACCACACAGTTTGATGTCATTGGCAAACTTGCTGAGGGGGCACTCAATGGCACTGTCCATGCCACTGACTAAGATGTTAAATAGCCTTGCGCCAAGTGCTAATGCTTGGGGAACACCACTCATCACAGGTCTCCATCTGGATATTGAGACATTGATCACCGCTCTTTGAGTTCCTTAACCAACGAGTAGTTTATCCATTGAATCTGCACTGTTCTGGTTTTGATACCAGGTTATTGTGCAGGACAGTGTCAAAAGCATTGTACAGGTCCAGGTAGATGATGTTGGTTTCTCTTCCTTTGTCCACCGATGCCATGACCCCATTGTAGAAGGCCCCTACATCAGCCAGGAAGGATTTACCCTTGGTGAAGCCATGTTGGCTGTCATTAATCACTTGTTCATTTTGCATGTGCCTCAACAGAGCCTTCAGGAGGATCTCCTCCATGATCTTGCTGGGCACAGAGGTGAGACTGACTGGTCTATAGTTCCCTGGGTCTTCCTTTTTTCCTTTCTTGAAAATGGGAGTTATGTTTCCCAATTTCCAGTCAGTGGGGATTTCTCCAGACTGCCAAGACTTTTCAAATACGATGGACAGAGGCTTTGTAACTTCATCAGCTACTTCCTTCAGGAGCCATGGATGAATTCTGTCAGGTTCCATAGACTTGTGCACCTTCAAGTCCTTCAGATGGTCACAAACCTGCTTTTCTCCTATGATGGGGAGTTCTTTCTTTTCACAGTTCATGCCTTCACCTTCTCCAACTTGGATGGTGTGGCCAGAGCCTTTGCCGGTGAAGACTGAGGCAAAGTAGTCATTGAGTACCTCAGCCTTCTCTATGTTCTGCGTGGCCAGGTTTCAAGTTTTCTTCTGAAGCAGGTCCACAGTTTCCCTCATCTTCCTTTTATTTCTGACATACCTGTAGAAACCTTTCTTGTTATTCTTAACATCCCTGGCCAAGTCCAATTTTATCTGTGCTTTGGCCTTCCTTACCCAATCCCTTGCTTCTCTGACAGCTTGTCTGTATTCCCCCCAGGATACCTGGCCCTGCTTCCATTCTCTGTATACGTTGTTTTTATATTTAACTGTGTCCAGAAGCTCTTTGCTCATCCTCATGGCTCTCCTGCCTGCCTTCCTCTTCATTTGGGACACATAGCTCCTGGGCATGGAGAAAGTGATCCGTGAATATAGACCAGCTTTACTGGGCTACCCCTTCTTGCCAGGGCTTTGTCCCACAGTATCCAATCAAGCAGATCTTTGAAGAGACCAAAATCTGCTCTCTTGAAGTCAAGGGTAGTGAGCTTGCTTCGCTCCTTCCTCACTCCTGCAAGAATCCTGAATTTGACCATGTCATTGCTGCTACAGCCTGCTCTCCCATTAAGATTTACATCATCAATCAGCCCATCAGCAAAGAACCTTTTCTTGTTGGTTCCTCTACCATTTGAAGAAGGAAGTTGTCATCAATACACTCCAGGAACTTCCTGGATTTCTGGTGCTTTGCTATGTTGTCCCTCCAGCAGATAGGCACAGGAATAGTTGTTCTACTCTTTCAATGGAAAAATGAAAGACTAGGTCACCATCATCCCTCACCATCTAAAACAAACACATTTTAACATCTGTCATGAAAATGACACTGTTCAATTCAGTCATAAATGCCCCTTTCTAGCTAATCAATGAATTGATATATTGATTTAATGACATTCAGTATTTTAGGTTCTTGAAGATGTGTCTTTTATAAAATTACAAAACAAAAACATGAAATAACTGCATTTATTAACAACTTATTTAGTTACACTCTTTGCGGGAAAACCCAACATGCAGAAAAAAAGTCTTGTTATGTATTCGTACTTCTTGTCTCCAGATTTGTGCAAATGGAGGAAACTGCTTCTATGATGAAGAAAACCAGAGACCTCACTGTGTCTGTGCTGTTGGATGGACAGGACAAACATGCTTGGAGAATATTAATGACTGTGAGGTAAACCTGTGCCAACATGGAGCAACATGTGAAGACGAAATCAATAAATACAGGTACTATTACAATGCTTTCCATGCAAGCCTTAATAAAGAAGTTACACTGCCAAATACAGTTATTTTTCCTTTTCAACAAGAATTACAAAGGGAGTTGCTATTGCAATGATATTTTTCTCAAATGCTAAAGTGCCATGGATACTAACTTTCAATAACCATGCACACTGCATGAGATTGTATAGTCTGAAGTACTGCACACGAAGGCCTGACAGATATTCCCCTTTGCTGAACAAAGAAGTTAAACCAACTATGCAAAATATGGGATAAACAAATAATCTTTTTTAGTAAATGGTAAACACGTTATGAACCTGGAGTGACCTTGCTTACTGAAATTTCAGTTATAATTTTCAAGTGAATAGTTGAAATTCTGAGGTTTTGGTGGATTTTATTTATTTATTTAGGTATTGATAAAACTGTCAAGTATGTGCTTTCCCTGGTGAACTATAACATGCTGTAGATCCTTGAAAATGAAGCATTATTAAAGTATGGGGAAGATGTAATTGGAAAAGAATTTCTTCAATAAGCAGAGCTCAGCTATTCTTATCAGACTTGAAATATTAATTTTTCCTTTACAAAAAACAGAGTAACTAAAATCCCTCCATATCTATGAATTTATTTTGAAAGGCTTGTAGTTTTACATTGTTTTGGGCCACTGCTACAGATTTGGGCTTGACTAACTGTAAGTCAGTCACTGTTTCACATGCCTTGAAGATCCAATTTTAAAGTTATTTTCTAAGTAACACTCATAACACCATTGCTTGTGGTATGGAATAAGAAACATGTAACTGAAACTAGATTTTTGATCACATCTCTTTCTCTGTAGTTCTTCTGTGGTCTCTGAAGATAAGATACACAACTAGTAATAATGATGAAACTATAGAAAATTCCTTCTCTCTGTCCTCTTTTGCGTGTTACAGAGAGGTGCAAGTTAAATATTATATTCAACATCCACTATAAGAGTCACATTTTCAAACAATGAATGAATACTTGTGTTTTCATAATGCACACACTAATCATTATTGTAAAAAAATGCCAATATTTAACAATTAACCAAGGAAAGAAAGTGATTAACTGCACCAGAAATACTAGTATGTCTAATTATTTGTTATTTCCATACTGAAGTTTTACTGTTGGTGGATTCAGAAATTGTGCAAGTAACTAACAGTGTACATGCTTTGCATGTTTCTGCATAGTTAATTTTTATGTAAATCAACATGTATATTTAGCTGTAAAGCAACTGTATTAGACTATGTTTGTGAACTTAATTCTTTAAACAGTGAGAAAATGAATCAGCTGGAGCTCTCTCAGCTGGAGGAGAAGACATTTTTTGTTAAGGATTGACTGAGGGCAGAAGAGAGAATACATTATCTATACCTACTTGAGCAGGTACTGCAGAGCAGTAGCAATGGATCTGTAAAGCAAAAAGGGTGGTGCTAAAGAACTCACATCCACACTATACAAGATATGGAGGGCTTACTTCAAACAAGCTCTATTTTGGTCCATGGACTAAAAGCCCATCAACAGTTGGTGTGCATTAACTGTCCTTCAAGAAGCACATCTATTGATTTAGATTCAACAGAAACAAATCAATTTTACATGCTTGGGTAGTGCTCTGCAATGTGATTCAAAACACTGCCATTTGGAATAGCCAGGAAATTAATCATAAAAGTTTTCTTCTCATCTCATTTAAAACTCTTGTAAACATGTACCTTGAGACATGAGGGAGCTCAAAGCCAGGCCTCAGGTATTATGAAAACATCTCCTAGAGATCAAGATTACAGAAAGATAACAAAAGCTTGACAGGGAAGCCTGGACCTTCCTGCAAAGAGTCAGTGGAAAGGAAAGGAGCTGATATTTGTTTATATACATCTAAAAAAATAATTATGGCTGAAACACTTAGTGACTTTTCTGTTTAAAGAATTAATCATTTTTATTATCTTGTAGTACCTGTATTTTCCATAGATTAAAAGCCTTTTAATTATTAAAAAAATTACTAAATTATCTCTAAACTCAGTACACTGTGCAGTTCCATGTAACAACCAAAATATCTCCTTATAAAGATACCTTCTTTACTGTAGGTTTTTTGTAGTCACAACATGAAAGGGCAAAATCACCTGATTTTCTATGTACTGAAGCTATTCTTGAACTCACAGAACTGCACTAGTGTCCACAGATTATCTTGGGAGAAAAAAAGTCATAAAAAGTTAATTGGATTAAACACTAGGAGCTCTCCATTTTATACATATCTCTTTTCCCTCTTCCTTTTTCTTCAGAAGTATTTCATTTGTACTGCAACAGATGGAGCTCCCACAGTATTCTGCCCTTCTCAGTCACTAGTTTGTGCATAGAAAGTGTTCTTTTGTCTTTCAAATTTTCTCATCAAGAACTGCAGGTAAAATTAGAACCCAACAGTATACCAGTGGAGTTATAACTTCCTTATGGTTATAACTTCCTTAGTCCAAAGGTTATATTGCCAGAAGTTTTTGTGAAATAACATTCAAAATAGCTATCATCATGCTGTCTTTAATAAGATCCTTTCTGTACACAGAGTCTTACATGGGATCTTTTTTCTACTAACTTATGATTAACCTGTAGGAAATTTGGTAAGGATATTAAAATACTTAAATGGAAATTTCCACAAGTCTAACAATAAAGTGCAGGAATAGTAAGCAAGGACAATGCACATTAATTTCTGCTTAATAATAAAGAAAAAAATATATCCTTTTTTCCAGATGTTTCTGTAGGGAAAAAAGGAAAATTGCTACAATTGAGTCTTCCTTAACTTGCTAATTCATTTCAGCTTCTACATAACATCTCTGTGAATCAATAATATGTAAGATTATCTCCTCCTATGAGAGGAGACCTCTGGACATGACGAGGAAAGATCAATCAAAGAAAATATTGCCAAGTACAAGGGATGTTCTAGTTTTATGAGATGTGGATCAGCTATGAGAAAATCTAGCTTTGTTTTCATTCACACATTAAAAAAAAATTAGAGAAGGGGAAGCATGAAAAAGTAATCTCTAGTCTTATACAATTTATATGTCATCCTATATTGTAAAAGGGAAAAAATATCTTGCTCAATTTCTTTAAAATATCTTGCTCAATTTCTATAAAATTATATAGATTTTGTTGTGGGTTTTTTTCAGTTACAGACATAAATTCCAACATTTGCTTCTAATGATAAAGCATTTTTATACTGATTTTATGTTCTGAACAAACAGGATCTACTATTGGTTTTCTACTGATACTGTAGCAAGCAACTAATACTATCAGAAAATAAATTCTCAAAATGCACAAAATTAATAGTTTAATCCAGTTCTTTATTTTAATATTGTCACTGGAAGTCTCATATTAAAAGCTGTACAGCTATTAGTTTGTCCCATATAAATAGCTATTTTTTAAATTATTGTGCAGTTCCATTTAATTATTGAAAACAGTCTGTGTGAAACAAAGTTTCTTAGTGACTACGTAAATGTAAAGAAAGAAGACTAAAAAAATTCAGTTCATTTGTGAGTAATTCAAAGTGAAAATATTGTTAGCATTAGCTGTTACTGACTTATATATTAATGATTGGTGGGTTTTGGTTTGAGGTTTTTTTATTTCTTCTCTCATTTCAATAACAGGTGCATATGTCCCCTTGGTTACACTGGCGTATTTTGTGAAGTTGATATAGACAATTGCATTGGAAACCGGTGCTCTGTATATGGTTTTTGCCAGGACCATTTGCATAACTACAGCTGTAACTGTTTGCCTGGATATGAAGGACGTTTTTGTGAAGCTGAAATTAATGAATGCTCAAGTTCACCTTGCAAAAATGGAGCTACCTGCATGGATTTAATTGGCCACTTTTTATGTCATTGTGCTGCTGGGTTCAAAGGTAAGTCTTGTCTTTTGAAGTGCCTTGTGCTACAAGTGTGATTGTCCAATTCTGTGCAATTGAGGTTTATATGATTGTTTAATAACAACTATATATATATATAAATATACATATCTGTGTATCAAAGTTACGAGAGTTTTAACTGAACTTGCATAAAAACTCTTAGACTGTGCCTTCTAATTGTTCCTCAGCTGACCATTCCTCCAATAAATGTACAACTCTGAGCATGGGATTTGATGCTGTCGGGGAAAAAAAAAAGAAAAAAAAATCCAAAACACAATATTAATTGTATTTTAACTTCAGTGTTGTGCAGTCTTAGGTGTCATGCAGTCTTAGGACTTAGTCATACACAGGCTGATGAGAACAAATGTTTTGGTACAGAACAGGAAAATCAAAGCATGAGGAGGAATAAGATCAGCAATACCATGTCTCTGCACATTTGGAATATAAACAGCTACATCTGAGTGATTTATTCAGACTCCCCTTCTACTCAGAGGAGATAAGGCATCTGCATATCTTAGACATCTTTTGTAGGATGAGATGGGCTGTAGATTTCTGCATTGGGTTAGAAGAATCCCACACAAGCTGAAAACACCATTCCTATTTGCCCTAATTTGCTGTTTTGTGTGAATATTCTGGTACTCAGAATATGTGTGGGAGGCAGAAAATCATGTTGGATTCAGCAATTCTGAAGTGTTGCATTCCCAGCCTTTAGTCTATATCATTGAGTACAAGTGTTAATGCTCTCTATCTTTATTGAAAATCTGTGGTATGTTACCACTAACAAAGTAAAAAATAAATAGTATAGTATGCAGTGTCATCTGTACTAACTAATCATTAATATGCATCTTATTCTTCCAAGTTGCTGAGAACTCTTGCTCCAGTTCATGGAACTTGCATAGCACTAGATTTGTAGGTTCCAATTAAACCATTGAGATAATGTGTATTTGGGTATTTCTGGGCCACTACCAAAGTGCCAAGCTATTAATCATAACTTCAGTGCTGATTTTTCATAATGAATTTTGTGTAGCTATATTTACTTGCTTTTAACATTTCAGAATTAATATTTTTATTTTCAGATGTGTTTATCTTCATTTACATATACATAATAGAATCATAGAACGGTTAAGATTGGAAGGGGCCTTAAAGATCATCAGGTTCCAACCTCCCTGCTATGAGCAGGGACACCTCACACTAGACCAGGTTGCACAAGCCTCATCCAACCTGGCCTTAAACACCTCCAGGGAGGAGGCTGCCACAACCTCCCCAGACAACCTATTCCAGTGCCTTACTACGCTCATGGTGAAGAATTTCTTACTAATATCTAACCTAAATCTGCCTTCTTTCAATTTAAAACCATTACCCCTTGTCCTCTTGCTATATGCCCTTGTAAAAAGTCCCTCCCCAGCTTTCCTATAAGCCCCCTTCAGGTAGTAGGAGGACACTATATGGTCTCCGCGGAGCCTTCTCTTCTGCAGGCTGAACAGCCCCGACTCTCTCAGCCTGTCTATGTAGCATACTGCTCCAGTCCTCTGATTGTCATTGTGGCCCTTCTCTGGACCCTCCCAACAGGCCTATATCTTTCCTGTGCTGAGGATTCCAGAGCTGTACACAATGTTCTGGGTGTGTCAGGAAGCTCATGTCCAACGTCTTGCCTATTACCACCCACAGGTCCTTTTCCTCAGGACTGAATCATAGATGTCTTGTGTTGGAGGCGACTTCTAAAGGTCATCTAGTCCAACCCCCATACAATAAGCAAGGACATCTCACACTAGAACAGATTGCTCAGAGCCCCATGGAGCCTAACATGGAATGTTACCTGGCTAGACAACCTGTTGCAGTGATCCACCACCGTCATATTAAATAACTTTTTCCTAATGTCCAACCTAAATCTATGCTTCTCTAGCTTGAAACCGTTACTCCTTGTCATTATATGCCCTGAGGAACTGTTCCTCCCCAGCCTTCTTATGGGCCCCTTTCAGGTATTGGAAGGTCACTATAAGGTGCCACTGGAGTCTCCTCTTCTTCAGGGTGAGCAACCACAACTCCCTTAGCCTGTCTTCATAAGAGAGGTGCCCTAGCCCTATGATAATTTTCATTGCCCTCTTCTGCATATGCTCCAACAGGTCCACATCCTTCTTGTGTTGGTGGTTCCAGGGCTGGATGCAGTACTCCAGGTGAGGTCTTACCAGGGCAGAGTAGAGGGGCAGAATCACCATGCTTGACCTACTGGTCACACTTCTTTTGATGTAGACCAGGATGCAGTTGGTCTTCTGAGCTTCAATTGCATATTGGTGGGTCATGTCCAGCTTTTGATCCACTAGTACCCCCAGGTCTTTTTTCCACAGGGCTTCTCTCTAGCATGTCTTCCCCCAGCCTGTATTCATATCTGTCACAGTTTGACTCAGGTCCGACAACAATGCTCTCGATCCCCCCTCCCCCCAACCCAGGTAGGGAAGGAGAGAGAGAAAAAGAGAGAGACTTGGCTGGATTGAAAACTAAACTACACAGCTTTAATTAAAACACTAATGAATCATACAAGAAAATATATACAATTATATACAAATATATTCAGGAATGGGCAAAAAACCTCTCGCCTCCCCCCACCCCAGCAACTCCCACAGCACTTCCCTGAACTGGGAAGAGTCCCGAGGAATCCCGGAGCTGCTGCTGGAGAAAGAGCAGAGAGTTATGGGGGTCAGGAGAGATCAAGCCTGAGGATCGACGGTGATGGATGAACAGAGTCCTCCCTGGACGCCGGCCATGGACGGAAGAGAAGGGGAGAAGGAGAAGGAAGGAAGTTGTCTTCTGTGATCTCTGACCTTCCTCTGAGCTTACGTAGATATATGGAATGGAATATCTTTGGCCAATTTTGCTGTCCATCTAACTCAGCCTCCTACGGGGGGGTCACAGATCTCCCCATAGTGTCTGAGCTGGCAGAGTGCAGGTGCAGCCTTGAAGCCTCAGTAGTTAGAAAAACATTCCACTGTCTTATCAGCCTAGCAGAACACACTGTTGCTAGCTACAAGAAAGCTTACTGAAGGAAAAAAAAATCAGTAAAAAGAAAAATTGGCTTTATCCTGGCTCAAACCAGGACAATATCTCTGGTTGCCCTGGCCAGGATGCAGGACCCTGCACTTGACCTTGTTGAACTTCATTATGTTCACCTGGGCCCACTTCTTCAGCCTGTCCAGGTCCCTCTGGATGATATCCCATCCCTCTGGCATATCAACCATATGAGCCAGCTTGGTGTTATCAGCAAACTTTCTGAGGATGCTCTCAATGCCACTGTCAATAACATTAAAGAAGTTATTAAAGCCAGTATGGACCCCTGAGGGACACTACTTGTCACTATTTTCCATCTGGACATTGAGCCATTGACCACTATCCTCTGGATGTGACGATCCAGCCAATTCCTTATCCACTGAACAGTCTACCCACCAAATCTGTATCTCATCAGCTTAGAGAGAGGGGTGTTGTGGGAGATCGTGTCAAAGGCCTTGCAGAAGTCCAGATAAATGACATCCGTAGGTCTTCCCTTGACCACTGGTGCAGTCACCCCATTGCAGAAAGCCACTAGGTTGGTTAGGCAGGATTTGCCCCTAGAAAAGCCATGCTGGCTGTCCTGAATCACCTCCCTGTACTCCATGCACCTTAGCATTTATTTTAGGAGGATCTGTTCCATGACTTCTCTCTATCCATTCTCCCCCCAGCCTGTATTTGTGCCTGGGGTTGCCCCAACCCAGGTGCAGGACCTTGCGCTTGACCTTGTTGAACTTCATGAGGTTGGCATTGGCCTACCTTTCCAGTCTGTCAAATTACTTCTGGTTGGCATCCCTTCCCTCTAGGGTGTCAACCCCACTGCATATCTTGGTGTCATCAGCAAACAATAGATGTTAAATAGCTCTGGTCCCAATACAGACCCCTGAGGAACACCATTCGTCACTTGCCTCCACTTGGACACTGAACCATCACCCACAGCTCTCTGGGTGTGGCCATCCAGCCAATTACTTATTTGCAAAGTCGTCCATCTGGCAAATGCATGTCTTGTCAGTTTGGAGACCAGGATGTCATGTGGGACAGTGTCAAATGCTTTGCACAAATCCAGGTAGATGACGTCAGTTTCTCTTTCATTATCCACCATCTCTGTAGCCTTGTCATAGAAGGCCACCAGATTGGTCAGACCTTATTTGCCCTTAGTGAAGTCATGTTGGCTGTCACCCATCACCTCCTTATTTTCCATGCGCCTTAGCAGATTTTCCAGGAGGATCTGTTCCATGATCTTGCCAGGCACAGAGTTGAGACTGATCAGTCTGTAGTTCCCCAGGTCTTCCCTTTTCGACTTTTTAAAGTGGCATTTTATATATACACATTTCAGACTTGTCCTCAATTTGAGGTGAACATATAATTTCTTGGTCATTTGAATACACGTTAATTAAAAGATCACATTTACTCTTCATGCTAATTTATTAATAAATGTGTAGCAAAGCAGAAGATTGTCTTTGAGATGGTCTGGATTCCATTAAGATAGTGCAAATACATGTCTGACTACAAGCAAAGAGAAAAAAATTCTTAGTTCACCTGTACCAATTCAAACACATTATATTTACATTTCCATTCACTACTGAAACTTCAACCCTTATTTTGCACTTTGCTGGTCTTTATGGAGAACTTTAATCACCCAGATATTTACTGCAGAGACAATACAGAGGGGTGTAAGATCTACTTGAAAGAGTACCATGGAACAAAGCCCTGGAGGGAAGAAGGACCCAAGAAAGCCTATCACTTCCTCCAAACTCAAAAGCAATTCATCTCAAAGAGCAGAAAGACAGGCAAAAATGCCAGGTGGCCTGAATGGATGATAAGTCTAATAACTCTGTCCTTCAGAAATCCAATTATGTGGAGACCAGAGGGAAAGTCTGGAGCAAAGAAGAAGTTCAGGCCAGGAAATACCTAGTCAAACGGAATATACAGAAGTCCATGCACCCTGATGAGATGCACCCACAAGTGCTGCAGGAGCTGGCAGTTGTCACTGCAAGGTCCTGTTGACAAACTTTAATTGATCATGGTGATTAGGAGTATTAACCAAAGACTGAAGGAAAATTAATATCTTCTAGATGGGCAAAATGAAAGACTTGTAGAACTACAGGCAGGTCAGCCTCACCTCAGTCCCAGGGAAAGTGATGGAGCAGTTAATCCTGGAAACTATGAATGACAAGAAAATAATCTGGAGTAGTCATCATGGATTCACCAAGGGTTAGTCATGCTTGTCTAAATTGATAAGCTTCTACAATTAAATGACTGGCTTGACAGATGAGGGGAGAACAGTGCATGTTGCCTGCCTTGACAAGCTGATGAAGTACAGGCTGGATGAGCAGACAGAGAGATGAACTGAAAACTGAATTAA
This sequence comes from Chaetura pelagica, assembly GCF_000747805.2. Classification (NCBI taxonomy): domain Eukaryota; kingdom Metazoa; phylum Chordata; class Aves; order Apodiformes; family Apodidae; genus Chaetura; species Chaetura pelagica. The sequence continues at coordinate 191,336 of NW_009954554.1, forward strand.
CAACCAGGCCCAGAGGGTGGTGATCAGTGCCATGAAGTCGAGTTGGAGGCCAATAACTAGCAGTGTACCCCAAGGGGCCATAGTGGGTACAGTCCTATTAACATCTACATTAATGGTCTGCCTGATCTGATTTGCCTCAGAAAATTTCTGACACGAAACTGGGAGGAATGCCTAACACATCAGAGGATCATGCTGCTATCCAGAGGGATCTTGACAGGCTGAAGAAGTGCACTGACATTAATCCAATGAAGTTCAAGAAGAAGAAGTGCCAAGTATTACACTTCGAAAGGAATAATCCCAAGCACAAATACATGCTGGCGGCTGACCAGCTGGAAAGCTGTTTCACATAGAAGAACCCAAGGGTCCTGGTGGACATCAGGTTGAATGTGAACCCTTGTTACAAAGAAGGCAAATGCCTTGGTTGCATGAGGAGGCATTTTTCCAGCAGGTTGGGATCCTTCCCTTCCACTCAGCACTAGTACTGGGGCCACACCTGTGTGCTGTGTCTGGTTCTGGGCTCCCTGATGCAAGAAAGATGTGGAACTACTACTGGACAGAGTTTCTTCTATGAGGAAAGGCTGAGGGAGCTGAGACTGTTCTGCCTGGAGAAGAGAAGGCTCAGAGAAGGATCTCAGCAAGTATATAAACACATGATGGGAGGGTGCAAAGTAGATGGAGCTGGACTCCTTTCTGTGGTGACAGGATCAGATGCAAAGAGCAAACTGAAACACAGGAGGTACTGTCTAAACATCAGGAAATACTTTCTCACTATGAAGGTGACTGAACACTGGCCTAGGTTGGCCACAGAGGCTGTGGAGTCGTTTTTATAGACATATTCAAAAGACATTTGGATATGGTCTTGAGAAGCTGTCTCTCAGTGTTTCTGCTTGAGCAGGAGGGTTAGACAAGATAACAAGAGGTTAATTCCACCCTCAACCATCCTGTGACTTTGTGAACATGATATACAAAATATAAAATTATCTATTATGGGATTTTTTTATAATCACCCAATGCATGATCATTTTATAAAATTCTTATAGAAGCAAATTCAAATTAAAAAATAATTTCACAATATTACTCAGAGTAACACATTATCACTTGTATTGAACATACTGAATTCTCATTTTTCAGAGATTATAAACCACAGTTAATAAAAGGCTGCTTAAACTTATAAAAATGTTATCACTACCCTAGCAATTCCATTTTCATATAATCTCCTATGGTTTCAGATCTTGGGATATTTTCCACCACAGAAGAGATCTGAAGTTTGGCCATAACTGCACATGATGAATCATTGAAGAGTATCTCAGTGTAAAAATCCACATTTATTCTTACCTCATTTCGTTTTGTGTGTTTGTTTTGTAATTTACCTATAATTCAACTTCTTTACATATCCAGATGTACTTCCTTTTTCTTCATAAACAGTATATTCACTTTCAGATGAAGTATCAAAGGCAGTAGTAAATAAACTAGAGAGTAAAACAGAAGTTACTGTCGCTCAGGGCTCTATACATCTTTGGGGAACTATCACAATAGGATTCAAAGATTTGCAAATAACCCATGAGTTCCCAGTCACCAGCTTGGTTTCTCTACATAGACAACTTATAGTTGTCTCCTCTGTCTAGATGACTGATCAATCTGATGTCTATCAGTATTTCCCAAACGCTTTACATTGTATTAGCTGAAGACCTTTTAGGCAGCATAAGATCTCCCTGTAGCCTTCTCTTCTCCAGGCTGAACAACCCCAGCTCTCTCAGCCTGTATTCATAGGAGAGGTACTCCAACCCTCAGATCATCTTTGTGGCCCTCCTCTGTACTTGCTCCAACAGCAAAAATCAGTTTTGTGGATATTTTGCAAGATCTAAAAATATTTCATTTAGTTCAGATAAAGTGTGAAGGTAAGCTCTTTAATTTAAGCATAAATAAATCATCCAATATTTGAACCTCTGAAAGGGGCAAAATTTCAATCTAGTGATCGTACAGAGATGTCTTTACTTTTTGAGTGAAGGAATATTCAGTGAGGCTTTGTCCATTGTATTTATGAAAAGGAATGTTTCTTTGTTGTCTTCAATCTCCCATTACATTTACTGGACAATTTAAAAAATCTTCATTTGCTAAAATAGCACCATTTTTTTTAAACAGAGCAAGTTGCACCAGTAGCACTAGTGGAAGACTAAATATCTTTACCAATTTTTTTAGCATGCATCTATTCATGTCCTTAGGATCTTCTGAAGACTTCAGTGCTGTTGCAGAACAATCTATCTCTTTTGTATCTTCAGTATGCCTGTAGAAAATGCTACTGTCTAAACATCAAGCCCTGCAATTTACAAGAGTGACATACTTTCCTAAGCAGTTATTATTAATAGTTATATATTTTAAGAGCACTACAGTTTTATACAGGAACATACCATAGATTTAACAGATGTAGAACTGGCTCAGTCAGTTTTAACATTCTCTTTGTACTTCAGAATTTGGTGACATGATCCTTGTAAACTGTTTAGGAATTCAGACTCCAAATTATAAATTATTAAATAACTAATTAAATATTACATTTTATTACTAATTATGCTTGGATGCCTTGCATTAGCATTAACCTTGAAAGACTAACATACTTTGATATTGAAAGTAATTTGTAGCCAATTAGTGATTTTTATCTGATGTTCAAAGAAGGTTCTCATAATCCATTTTGAATGCATAGTTGAGATTAGATGTATACTGGAAAAAGGAGGCTCCTCTGTAGGTGTCCAGCTTTTTCCATTTCTCAGATATTCCGAAAATATGCTCTCACAGCAGCTTCATAGATCCTTTGATTGTCTCTGAAATATTTAAAAAATACTGTCTGTATTTTGCCTTTTTACTCAGATGACCTGAATTCTTAAATTTCCCTAGCAACTGTTTGCAAAAATGTTTTGTGACATGCCTTTTGTCAGGTGCTACCACCAGTTTAACAGTGTGCTGTGTTACAGCTCATAACCAGAAGAGCTAGTCATTGTCTACAGTACACAGAAACCAATTACTTTTATTTTCACTACATATGCATTTGACAGAAATTACATTAAAACATGAAGGCTTTTCCAGGTTTTAACATGATGTATAGAATTACCAAAACTGCACTGTTAACTTTCAAATAAAAAACAATATCAGTGTTTAGTATCTGTAAATAGTGTATTTTTCAGTGCCTAGATAACAAAATTAGAAGGAAACTAAATGTGATCTTGAAGACATGGTAACAAAAAATGCATAGACACTGAAGTCCTTGCTGTGTATGTTCGCAATGCTAGAAGTTTCTCAGAAAAAATAAAATATTTTTTAAAAAAATTGAACTGTCTTCATTTAAAGTGTTAACAATATTTTCAAGTTAAATATTTCAGAAAGTTTGGTATCTTTCTAACCCTATCTGCAAGTACTGTTAGCTAGTACAACTTGTAAATCAGTCAGTGTTTTTCACAATTATTTCAATCAATTCTGAGAAAGGTATTCTTAGTGTTTGATAATACAGATGAAGCTGAGTGGCATGTAATTGCTTCTGTGTCAACTGAAGTAATTTAGCTATAATAACAGCCTCCAGCATAAAATCAGCACCTTTAATAATGAGAGCAGGGATTTTTTTTTTTTTTTTCCCATTTCCTTGTTCTCCTATGTGAAGAATTTAATTTTACACATCTAGTATGGCCATAAGTAAATAAAGACAAAATACCTGAAATCAGACAGTTATCTATTAAGAAAATATAGTGTGTATATTTCTACTGTAAAGCATTAGTTTGGTCACATTTGGCATTAATTGTCTAAACTGGAAGTAAATATTTTAATCTATGTTGTGTTGCAATATATATTAATACATTAAGAAAAACTGTACTCATTGAAGTAATGGATAAAATAATGGAGGCTAGTGGCATGATATTAGAAATTAAATTCAGTTTCTGATGCCACTGCTGAGAACTCCTTTACTATATTGTATAGCAATATTTCTGTTTTTTCCAAATGAAGATGCAAAATATCTTTTTCGGCATCCTTTCTCACATTGACAGAGTCATTATGCTGTCTTTCAGACTTAGAATGAGAGAATGGCTTTGACTCTTCTCACATTTCCTATTTTGCATTAGATACTGATATTTAGGGAACTGCATTTCATTCTAAATGCTCTGTTTTAAAGCACAGATCTGTAGTCAGAAGCCTACATATAATTGATTCATTTTCCTGTTGAATGCTGTATCCCATTTCCTGTCCCCAAAAGAAAAGAAAAGCAAAGGAGTTCATAAGGAATTGCAGTTATACCTGGTACAGCCATGTGTTAAAATTATGGTACTATCCAGTTCAGTAAGATACCTTGGCCTTCTTGAATTCAGGAGGAAAACAGAGCCATCTTCACAAAAAAAAAAAAAGCAGTAAGAAGTTCACAAATACTGGATATCATGAATAAATGAGGAAGATCTCATTCCACTATTTCTCTTGCAATTACATTAGGTTTATTTTAATCTTTTATCTACTAGGAGTGCATAACAACTCAAGAGAAGTGAAAGAATCTTTTTCAAGGCATTTTTCTTGTACATGCTACAGCTCACCCATAGCTTGTGGCCAGATAATTTACTTCTAGTCACTTATCTATGCAGCAGAAGAGAACAGATGCCAATGCATTCCCATTTATCTTTCTCAAAAGAGACCTACCATAATCATTGATTTAACTGTGGAAATGGATCTGAACTAGTAAACTTAAGAAAATCAAAGTATCAGAATTAGATCACAAAGATTGCACTTAGTGTTGTTACCTTATCAGCACTTAAAAGGAAATTTTAAAAAGTAAAAGAATTTAGAAAAGGATTTATATTTTTGGCCAGTCATGACTGTCTGTATTCCTCACTGATGTCTCAGAACACACTGATCAGGACTCAGCAGCTGCTGTTAGCAGATAGCATTTTAGTTTACTGAGTTATCTGGACTCTCTCCAGTCTTTCCTTGGGTCTCCCCCTTTTAATCCAGATATCTTGAAGCCTTATGGAAAAGGCAGAGCCTGTTTAGAGGCAGAAAAAAACCCTAAGAGGAGCCACTCTATCAGCTTATATGTGGAAGAAATACTTGGTGTTACTACAGGCTTCTTCAATGAAGGCCTTTTAGATACAGTAGATTCACAAAATACAAGTTTTGTGAGCTGACTGTTTTGATTCATACGATTGTATGAGAGGGCATGTATGTGTGCTGCAGATAGTGGAAAGAATTCAGAGGAATTTCAGTGTTCATTTTGGTTTTATCTTCTGTGAGGTTCCCTGGAAGCCCAGCCTGCTTTGTGCACTGCTGACCTCTGATGAATGTATTCCAGTGACTGGAAATAACTTTTCCTGTTACAAATCAAAGCAATCTCTGATGTAGATTACTAATCTGCATGTCACTGTACTTCCTATATTTGTTCTTAATTATTTAATTCCCTCTCCTCTGTTCTTTGCCTCATGAAATATTTTTCAGTAACTTGATCATTCTCCTCCTTTATATTACATGGAGGAAGAGAAGTACACAGTAGCATAGTACTAACAGCTTTCTGTAGAACATGGGCTGAACACTACTATTATACAGAACTGTCTGCAAATTAGTGTTGGCCTGATTTTCATATGCAGTGTTACTTTGCCATTCTTTCTCAAAGGAGACAGTGAGTGAAACAAAGGAAAATGATTGACACAACTGAACAAAAATTGCTTGAATATAGTAATTTTGCATAATGGAAAAAAGCTCCAGGATTATTCATACTCTCAGTAGGAAAGCTTTCTGTTTTCCTGATTGTCATGTTTCCAACATTGCCTGTCAAAATGGACTGTCTTGTAACCATTGAAGCAGAGAAATTCATGACACACAGGATGTTTGTCAGTATCCCTGTGTACTCAATAAGTGCCCCTTGGCCAGCGGGGTCAACATTTAGACTGTGACAATCCCATAGTCCTTTTTCATTGCAAATACATCTCTATGAGTTGAACAAACCAGCTCATTTGTCTGTCTTTTTTTTTTTTTTTTAATATTTAAAATTTCAGGAGAAACATGTTCTGTTCATGTACATAGTTGTCTAGATGGACTCTGTTTGAATGGAGGAACCTGTGAAGAGGGAATAAATGGCTTCCAATGTGATTGCCCCTTTGGTAAGCATTTGTAGTTTGTCACAATTTTATACAATTGCTAGCTTGACATGGTGTGTAAGTTCTACATCCGTTATTTGGATGATATTAAGTCTTGTATATGAAAGAAAGCATTTGCTTACGTTTTGAAAGATACAGAGCTAGTTATTTAAACTAATAAAAAGGAAAATGTTCTCAATTGTTGTCCATGATAATTTTCCCATGCCTAATTTTTATAAATAATAGATTACTTAGATTAAGAAGTACTTGAAGCACTGAAACACACTGGTAAAGAAATAGGTTAGAACTGGAGATTTTCTATTATTTAGTGCCTATTTGTATAGACATCTAATAGCAACATATTTCTTTAAAAAGAATGTAGGTTTTAGGCAGGAAAACATGTTGCAATTGAGCCAATATCCAAAATCACAGTCTTTGGAATCCTGTTCTGCCAGCTACATTACTCATACCTGAAGGAAATTAAGACTAAATTAAGTACAGTCTCAATCTGGTTGGCTGAGCATGTGCACTTTGTGTCTTCCGAAGTGCACTTAAGTAGCCAAACTATTGTATGAGTCTGGAAGATATGGTATTTGATATAAAGGATATCCAAGAACGATCAGGCCAGGTGACAAATGAACTAAGCATACAGTGCAAAAAAGACCTAGCAAAATAAAAAGAGAAATAAATACGATGTCAAAGATTTTGCTTTACTAATTACATACACACTGTATAATTTGGGATTTTGCATGTTATCTTATGTTGACTAAAATCCTTTGACCAGGATCAACAGACTGTCTTCAGTTTTTATAATCATTGTGGTCAAAGGAGACTGGGGTAGAGATTTAGCAGCTGGTAAATTCATTCTTTAATATGGATAAGAAATACCTGGTAAATTCTAAAAAGTTTTTTTGTTGTTTATATGTGTGTGGTTATTATGGAGAATAAGGTCAGAAAAATCAATTTTATACACTCATGGTCTAAGACGTCTTACAGTACTGGGGTGTTTAGAGGAGAAGCTAGTGATCAGTAAAAACCTGGAAATGTCATAGTACTGAAAAACAGGTCTCCAACCATCCCTCTCAAGCAAAGTAATTGATTTTAAGAGGACTTGGATATTTAGAGATCCTTAAATGCTGTAAGGATGATATACTGTGGAGCTGGGAACTGAAGACAATACTGAATTATAACTTGAAAGGTAAGATGATGCTTTCATTTTTATTGCTTCATTGGGACACAGGTAAGTATGTGTTCAAGTGTTCTAATGAATAAGGGTTGTAGACATTAGTACAAACCTTAAATCCTTTGTTCCTCTGAGATGGAGATTCTTACTTCCAATGCACTTTTTTGCTATCTCATGTTTAACTCCGGTTGGTGTTACTAACACTCTTAGATACAGTAGATTTTAGACTGAAGCATCCTGCACCTCCTCCCACAGATCTGAAAGGAGATCTCTTTCACACAGCAGAATGTGTGTCTGTCAGTGACGGAGAAGAAAATTGTTGTGACATGTTCTTAGTAGATTGTCTGTACCTCTTCCTTTAAACAAAATTCATCTACTCTGTAGATAGGCCTTATCCAATTAATTTTATTATTATTCTTGGTGTGTGCATGCATGTATGGTTTGAGTGTCTGTAACTATTAATTCCTTTGTGTCATGCCTCTGAGGTTAATCCAAGTATTCATCTGGAGCAATGAAGGTCTATGTAATGGACACATATACACTAGAACTATGAGTTTCATTCTAGTAACTCTACTAAAATATTGTGCATAGCAGTGATTCTTCACCATCATCAGTCAAAGGATCAAATAATTCACAGTGAACCAGAGCTTATATGTAGAAATGATCAGTTCTTTTTCATGAGTTAAGACTTCCTGTATTACTATTTCCAGCGTCATTATTAATGTAATGGCAAGCTGAATTAGAGAGGGGGTAAATTGTGTAGTGATGTGCATACCTAACAATGAGTTGAAAAGAGGAGACTATTAATCTAAATGTGATAGAGATTCCCTTTGTGCCCTTGGGTAAATTAATTAATATCCCACTTCTTACTCTCTAGGTGAAAGTGTAGATAAACAAATGTAGCTATCACATAAAGTTATTGCAATCATTAAATGGATAATGCCTGTAAATTGCCTGAAAACAAGTCACCACATTACTGGATATTTTTACTGCTAGCTCAGTTCAAGCAAGAGTATCATGTGGAAAGAAAAGATGGCTAATTTGAGCTAATCCTTAAGTGAAAAATGACAATTTTATTTATAATGACCATTTCCAACAAATGACAATTTAAGTGAAAAAATAGCACATAACTTTTCATCTCCTGTTTCAGTTGAAATTAGAGAAACTTGTAAGTCTGTGCATAAGAACATGCACTAGTAAAGTGCAATGAACACCCTTAATGACAGGTTTTAGCTATTTAGCTATTTATCAAAACAAGTAATAGTAATTTGAAGTTTTTAGTAAATCATGTGCAGTGATGTATTATATGAAACCCATTCATGGTCTTCCACTGAGCATCCTATGGGCACATTCAATATATTTATAGAAGAGCCTGGGGAGGGGGGATATAAGCACAGTTTTAAAAGTGAAGAAGAGCTTCTAAAAAAAACTTGTTTGCTTTTTTAATATTTATGTCTATATTTCTCTGTCTTCAGAGTACACTTAGAGCTGTAATAAACCAAATTATTTAAAAATTTAAAAAAAAAAAAAGAGTTATGGTGTAGATATTCCTAGTCCAAGACTTTCAATATTTATATACTTTTCAAGTAGGATGTAGCTGGAATAAATAGACAATAATCACAGACTGCTGAAATATGTAATATAATGGATAACTCAATAATGATAACAGAGAAAGGCATAAGAACTTGAAAAGAACTCTTATTTCAGAGAAACTTCAAATTTGGGAAGAGTGTGCCAGATTTCTTTTTCATCTGCCTATCCAGTGTCAAAACTGCAACTGACTTGATAGGGTTAAATGTGACAGCAAACTTTTTTTTATTCCAGAAAGAAATTCCACATATTAGAAACTAAGAGAACATCAGTAAGGTAATTCTTCATCTATTAAAGTGGTAAGGAAAGATGGCCTAAGGGCTAAAGCAATTAACAGAGTCATTTTTTACAAAATATATACAATATCACAAGTTAATCAAATAACTGGTTCTGCTAATATGAACTGCAGAACAATGCTGACAGCAGTTTTGAGCTGAGGATCCTGGTCACTAGTTTTTGCTCATCCAAATCTGAATTCTAACTCTAATCTTCACCTATATCCTTGGTGTGTGTTTAAGTGTGTCTTCTGTCTCTAGACAGCCACCCAGATCTACTCTGGATGCTTCTGTATCCTACACAGTCAGCTAAAATTACCAAAAAATTTACCTTTCTTAGTTTTAGTTTACAAACATACATACATAATTCCTCCATCCTTGAGAAGCAGGATTGTTCTTCCTTGTTAAGAAATCAGAAGAACTATATGTACTTAGGAAATCTAAAATATGCATATTTAATTTGTATGGGCTAATTTCATGAAAATACATTTTATGCTTTCTTAGTTACTGTCAGGTAGTTCATTGTCTTAATATGTTGTCAATTTTAACACTAAAACTATTTTTCTTATATGACAAATCTTTCAGCAGCTTTAAAAATAAAACATTGCAATTCTCTGTGGCACAGCTGAGATATTTCTGGGAGATTATTTGAGTACTTCATCCTGCTGTTAATCAGATACTGTCACTAAATAGGATTAAATTAGGTCATTTAATCACACAGATCATTAATTCATATAAATGTATCTCAGCATTGCTGGAAACCTGACATAACTAGAGTCTGAACTTATAAAATACTTAAATAGAGAAGCTCTTGCCTTTTAAACATTTGGGATTGGTTGATATGAGATATTAATATTTTTGCATTTTTTTATTTCTATAATCTAATTTTGTCTAATAGTCTGCACTATATTCTAGCTTTGTATCACAGCATAAGAACCTCATCCATCAAAAGGTATAGGTTAGTTTAGGTAATGTATTCTTGTGGGACTCTCCTTTTGTGATAGACTACAATTATTTTTTACATCTCAAGGTAATAAATAGGACAAAGAGTAACATTAAATGTCATCAGAGAATGTCTTTGGAGCACTTCTACTTTGAGGACATGCTGAGAGAGTTGGGGCTGTTCAGCCTGGAAAAGAGAAGGCACCAGGGAGACCTTATAGAGGTCTTCCAGAACCTGAAGGGAGCCTACAGGAAAGCAGGGAAAGGGGTTTTTGCAAGGGCTTGCAGTGAGATGACAAGTGGTGTGTCTCTTTCCATCACTCACTGTCCCCATGTGATTTTTTTCGTCAGAAACATAAGGACTGATCAGTTTTTTAATCAGTTGATTAATTTATATTCCAAATTAAGTATAACAAAAGTGCAACATAATGTCATCTTCATCAAAGGAAGGAATCACAGTGTAACTTTCAATGATGATACACACACAGCTAGTATATGGTATTCAATCTAATATATGATATTGGAGCTAATGTGGTGTTGGCTCAATACCGAGAAAATGTCATTTTTCACACAGTCCTTCAAGAAAGCTAAAGGGCAGATTACTGACAAGGAAGCCCTAAGGGCAGTATTTGAACCTATGTTGTGATCCTAGCTTTTTAAGACTGATGTGTCCTCAAAACATTTTAACTATCAGTAAATCAGCTTTTTTATCAAGGAAAAAAATGTCGGTGAAGAGTGTTAAATCTATCTTGTTCTAAAAAATACCATGCTTTCAAAACCCATGGATTAATTGCCTGTATATTTTATTGCATTACAGCTTCATTACACATTCTCCTTTTATGTGGCTCGGTCTACAGATTGTTTTTATTTTTCCCTCGCATTTATATTATTTTGACAATTTATATTGTTCATTGAAACATCATTAATGTTTTTCTTTTAAGGTTGTTTTATATTCATTGCTTCAGGTTGTTTTCTGAAGATGTGCCAATTGTTGCCCTTTCCATTATTCTCTCAATGGCATTTCACACTTCTGTTTGATGATAATTAATATTTAGAAATTCTTATTTGTTGTAGGTATGCTTATACAGACTAATTACAATTCTATTTCTTATAGGCAGGCTGATTAGCAAGCTTTTTTTTTTTACTTTGTCACCTGAGTATTTGTGCTCTATTTCTAATTAACCTGGTAGTCAAATCCAGCTGGTGACCGGTCACAAGTGGTGTTCCTCAGGGCTCAGTGTTGGGACTGTTTCTATTCTGTCATCTTTATTGATGATCTTGATAAGGACAGAGAGTGTATTATCAGTAAGTTTGCAGATGACACCGAGCCAGGCAAGAGTGTTGATCTGCATGAGGATAGGGAGGCTCTACAAAGAGACTTGGATAGATTAGATCCTCGGGCTAATGTTAATGGTCTGGGCTTCAACAAGGCCAAGTGCCAGGTTCTGCACTCGGGCCACAACAACCCCAGGCAATGCTACAGGCTTGGGGAAGTGTGGCTGGAAAGCTGCCTGGCAGAAAGGGACCTGGGAGTTCTAATTGACAAGTGGCTGAATGTGAGCCAACAGTGTGCCCAGGTGGCCAAGAAAGTCAATGGCATCCTGGCTTGTATTAGAAATAGCGTGACCAGCAGACGTAGAGCGGTGATTGTCCCCCTGTACTCAGCACTGGTGAAGCCACACCTGGAGTATTGTGTCCAGTTTTGGGCACCTCAGTTCAAGTGAGATATCGAGGTGCTGGAGCAAGTACAGAGGAGGGCAATGAAGCTGGTGAAGGGCCTAGAGAATAAATCTTATAAAGAACGCTTGAAGGAGCTGGAAATGTTTAGTCTGACAAAGAGAAGGCTGAGGGGAGACTTCATCAGTCTCTACAACTACCTGAAAGGACATTGTAGAGAGGTTGGTGCTGGTCTCTTTTCACAGGTAATTAGTGACAGAACAAGAGGGAATGGCTTCAAGCTGCAACAGGGTAGGTTTAGACTGGTCATTAGGAGAAATTTTTTCACAGAAAGAGTGGTTAGACACTGGAATAGGCTGCCTAGGGAGGGGGCTGAGTCACCATCCCTGGATGTGTTTAAGGGTCATTTGGATGTGGTGTTGGTGGATATGGTTTAGGGGAGAACTTTGTAGAGTAAGGATGATGGTTGGACTTGGTGATCCCAAGGGTCTTTTCCAACCTGAATAGTTCTACGATTCTGTGATTCTAACTTTGTTTACTTGTTTTAATTGTAAAACGTTTTAAAAATTTTGTAGATGAGTTTTGTTAGTTGTTTTTTTCAGTTCATGTGTTACATTCAGATAGAATAAATAATTTAAGCATTTCACATTTTGAAGGACTTTCTATACATGTTGTCTTCTTCCTTTCCTTCACTCCAGGTAAACATTGTCTAGGATGCCATGATAGCATTTATGGAAACAGTGCCTAACTCTTTTACTCACCTTTCTCTTTTAATCTTTCATCTAGATGAGTGTAGGAGTAAAATGGAAGTTTTCAAGTTTTTTTATGTTTCAGTATAGGTAAATATGCTGTTAGTCATTGCCTCGCATCTGAGAAGTTCTTAATGTAACATGTTGTTATGAGAAAAATAAAACCATGATTGACTTGGGAAGATCAATTTCTTATAATAACTTGAAGACTAAACAGCAGCTAAATAAAATTGTAGCAACAAAAAGATTTCTAACCCAGCTGTTTCCATGACAACCTCTCTTCTCAGAGTTTCAAATACCACTTCTGTGTTACTCCTGTGCTACTTCTCACTTGCATTGTATGCTATTTCAATAGATATATTTTTTTTTTTTTATCCATATGAAGAAGTCAGGTGAAATACACAATGGAAGATATTTTATTTGTATTACAATAGTGTCTGTGATGCCTGATATGTATTAGGGACAATTATACTGTGTGCTTTATGTACATGTTTTCATTTTACAGTAGCATAGGCATCAATCCAATCCAGAAAGTTAAGTAAGTTTTGTTTGTTGGTTGGTTTATTTGTTGAAGTGCAATTATCATTGTTGTGAACAAAATAATAAATTGTTTGATATATTAAATATTGCTTTGCCTATTTTGTAGTTGGAGAAAAAACACAAATACAGGTGGGATGGACATTTACCTAGAGGAGGCAGTCTCTTGTACCAGAGCTTAAACTGAGAGAGCTTTGATTTAGAAAACTAAGTTTTAGACAGCTGAAGGTAGATAAAATGAGATGAATCCCAGATTAAGTATTTCTTTCTGTTACTAGAGACACTACAGTAAAAGCAGACCAAGGTCTCTTTAATCTTGTTCTGATGCCTTTCTTCCATCTTTACAACAGAATTTTGGGGATGAGGTTTTTCTATTCACTGTTTTCTTCTCTGTTAGTCTCATTATACCTTTGAGGTTCCAAAAAGAGTTCATCTACTTTAATAAGGCACCATTTTTTGCTTTAGTCCACTGACTGGATCTCAAAAGGACAACTGGAAGACCTGTATGTGATATAACTAAATGTGAATCATCAAAGAAATAACATAAGAGTAGTTATGTGCACCAGGATGATACGGGCAGAATTGCAGTCCGTATACGACAGTGAAAATAAGCTGTATTAAGGCACCATCAAAAAGTTCAATAAAATGAAATCTCATAAAAGCTACCACATAGTAGTCTGTAGTAGTTCAATATAATTGGCAGTCCTTTTAAAAGAGTAACTGCTGCCTGAATTGTTGAAGTAAACAGACTCAGAAATGTCTGAAGTGTCATTAAGAATGCTTCAAATGAAATTGCCACCAAAGTATTGTAGCCACACATGACCATAACCAGGATGGGGGGGGAAATTAATCTACAACTCTTTATCTACCATGAATAAAAGGAGATTTGGGAACTTCTGAGGAGGGAGGAGCCTTTCATTGGCCATTTACTATCTGTGAACTTTGTCCTGAGACCGTAGTTCTTTAAACACAGACATTAATGAAGTCACCCAGGAACTGTAGGAGCCTGCCTGAAAGAAAATTTGTTTTCTGATCTCTTTAATAGACAATGTGTTAATAGTTAGTGATATGGTTTATTTATCTTGGCAAAACATGGCAACAAATGTTGTTTCACGACCTAGAAATGCCTTTGTTTTTCACCACTGATTTAAAAGTAATTAGGAAGAATTTATCAGACGTAAAATGCAAATCTGCATTGTAAATATTTATAGACAGTAACACAAATCCCATTCTTTGTTGTGACTTACCCAGATTTTGCCATTCTCTGTCACATGTCTGAGTTAATTGTCCTTTCTTTTAAAGGATACAGGTTGGAAAGTTATATTTATTAAATAAGTTTCTCTTCCCACTTTTTTTGCTTGGAATTAAACAACATGTGTAAGACAAAGAAGCATGAGACAGATAGCATTGTGTACCACTGAGAGCTGAAAAACTGATAATATTATTTGCATATTTGAGTATTATGGCTTCCTTATCATAGACTGTAACTTTTTAGATTTAAGATAACATGTCTAATTTTAGCCACATGAAGGCCAAAATCCCTCCTGAATTCTCCACTCTGTCAGGAAAGCTAATGGTAAAGCTTTTTAGTCATTAGGAACAGCTTTAACTTACACGGAATATATAGAAATAGCACTTCAAGTCTTGTGACTTTTCAGAATTTGAAATTAGTGAATTTAATGGGGTTTTTTTCATGCATAAATGCAAAAAGCAACTTTATGTAAAGTTTATTTCATAAAGAACATCACCACAAAGTTTAATTTATAAAGATACCAGGATGAATATAAACTACTTATTTTTTTATTGTTTCTTAGTCTCCATTTTCTAATTTTAACTATCTGACAAATTTGTAACAAAGATAGGACTTCTTAACAAGCTAAAAATTACTGTTTTTTGTATACAGTGTAGTATGCAAAAAACTGTCTTGCTTTGGAAGAAGAAATTAAGAGCCAAGACTTTCAAGAAATAATGACTTGACATTTTATCAAAAAGCTTTATAAGAGTTTAGAGAAAAAAATAGAATAATAATCCATTTCAGGAGGATTTACACCTAATACAAGAGATAAGCTATCAGGACAAGTCTTAAGTTGAATACACTAGCTAGCTAGTTGCCTTTTATAAAGACATACAAAGGTTTCCAAGACAAAGGAGACTGAGGGGTGACCTCATCAATGTTTACAAATATGTAAAAGGTCACTATCAGAAAGATGGAGTTAGGCTTTTCTCAGTGATGACCAGTGATAGGACAAGGGGTAATGAGTGTAAATTGGAGCATAGGAGGTTCAAGGTGAATATCTGAAATTTTTTTTTTACTGTGAGAGTGACAGAGCACTGGAACAGGCTGCCCAGGGAGGTTGTGGAGTCTCCTTCACTGGAGACATTCAAAACCCACCTGGATGCGTTCCTGTGTAATGTACTCTAGGTGACCCTGCTCTGGCAGGGGGGGTTGGACTAGATGACCTTTTGAGGTCCCTTCCAACCCCTAAGATTCTATGATTCTATGATTCTATGATCCTATGATCTGAAAGAATATAAGCAAAAAGTGTCAATGTCCATGGTGTTGCTATCATTTATGAAACTGCATTGACCAGATAATCACAGTTGCTAGCTGTGCATGTGACGAATCAAATAATTATTTATTCTATTTAATACAATCCACATAAATCATTAGTTGTACTAAATGTCTTCTAATTATTAATTTTCTATGGGAGAATTAATGTCTTTAAAATCATCCAAAGACCAGCCATTACTAACCAAACTTGATTACTCAATGAAATAGATGTGATATGCCTCCAGAAGAGCAATCCTAAAAGCAGTGAAAGGAATATTAGGAGTGAGTTAATTAGATTTCTTGAGGAAATACCTGTCATGTTGAAACTGTTATTTAGGTTTTATTCTTTACATTTAGAACACCTTTTTTTCCAATTAATATGACAAAAGTCAGGAAGGTCTTACTAGCTTTTCACTGCCATACTTGAGACACTTCGATCCTATTTAAAAGTCTGCTTTTTTCAAAGTATTCCTCAAAGAGAATAGTCCATAGAAAATAACAAAGATTATCACTATTATGCAGTATGTACTCCCTTGCTTGTTCCCATATCCAAAAATGCTGCCAGACTTAGTAATATTAGAGGGAGGTTGTTTGGTCACAAAAGATGAAGTAACACAGTAGTGCTCCTAAGTGTTGGGTTGTTTGTTGTTTGTTTTTATTGTATACAACTGGTTTTATTACAATATGTATTTACATGGAAAAAAAAAACACAAACAAACAAAACACAAACAAAACAAAAAACAACTGGGTGTAGCTACAGAAGTGGGATCTTAGTAGAGAGACTTCAGAAAGCCAAGGCAAAATTTTGACTGTTGAAAATAATTGACATTTAAGAACACGCAAAATTGATTTTTTAGGACATCTCTAGATCCATGCAATATATTGTGTCATGCAACTGGCTCTATACATCACTCCAGTTTATGCCACTTAATTTAATTTATTATTATTATTGGAAATTTTTTCATTTTTAAATTCAAAGTTATAATATCTATTGAGTAAAAAATATTTTTATAAAGGAATACAAGACCATAGGTCAGATAGCATGGCTGTGCTAGGATTTCTCTGCATTAAAGGGAATTTAATTGGCTTGCTGTATAGATACACTGACTAGATGCAGGTTAGAAGCTTTCATGTATTAACAGGAAAGATAAATTCACCTTGTAACATTTAAAATCAGCTGAATTCTATATTGTTTTCAGTTTGCCAGCAGAGATGTTGGTTTTCTGTAGTTTTGTTGCCTCAGAACACCTTCTCCCATTTCCTCAGAGGGCTCTGTCTTGTAATCCAGTTTTACAGGTAAATAGTTGTTTCCTTTTATCTAAATGTCAGACTGAAGAGCCTAACTTTAAAAGACTTATTGTCATTAAAGTGATTGTTTTCCATATCTATATCAATTCCATACACTTGATTTTAATAACTAATAAACATAACAAAATTATTTATCATTTTTATAATATAGGTGCCTGCTCTCTGCAAAATAAAATACCTGAAAATAGAAATACAATTAGGAAAATCATGGAACTTCCCCCAGATTCGAATTATTTTTTTTGGTGGTGTATTTGGTGCATACCTTGATTAAGACTGTTTTAAAATAAATACATTTTCATTCTGCTTTATTATGTCCTGCATATTAACAGATGAATGAAGGTGTTCAACAGCCATGATGATAAAGCTGGAACAACCTACTACTGCAGTATTTCCTTACAACTGGGTGCTACAAAATTGTTTAAATTAAATTTCATGTATTCTTAATGCTAAGGGCATTGATAAAAATTGATTTTATGCTATTATTTTATTTTATTATTTTAATTGAATTTCAATGATTACTTAATCATAGTGTA
This sequence comes from Chaetura pelagica, assembly GCF_000747805.2. Lineage (NCBI taxonomy): Eukaryota > Metazoa > Chordata > Aves > Apodiformes > Apodidae > Chaetura > Chaetura pelagica. The sequence continues at coordinate 208,776 of NW_009954554.1, forward strand.
TAATTACTAGCCTGTTTGGTAGCCCATAATCATTAATTATATTAATATGCACTGAACTTAATTGGTATTTGAAAATATGGCAAGTAACCTCAAGATTTAGTTGCCTGGCACAGAGACAGGGACTGTAGAATCAATACTCTGACTCTTAATTATTATGTAAGATACTTTTATTTTACCACAATGAATTATATTTCAATGAAAGGAAAGATCTAAGGACATAGGCATCAGACCAGAGAGCTGAACTGGCAAAAAACATGCAAGCTTCTGGAGTGATGTAGACATGTACCTAAATGCTATGCAAAACACATTGTTGCTTTAATAACCACTGTATAACTGAGAGACTCCTCTTTTTGCTCTTTAAATTTAAACTTTAAAGTTTGCAGTAACTGCAATTCCTATTCAACAAAGACCACATTTGGATAATAGTGTTCAGCCAAATTTCAAAAAGCAAAGTTAAGCCTTCATTTCTGCCTCAAAAATGAGTGTAAATGTCATAAGGCAAGAAACTTCTGTAGAGCTCCAATACTATTCTCAGAAGTATGAGAAAAACTGAGCTACAGGATAGGGCTAAATTATTTCCCATTACAGTGAAAATGGAGAGCTATAATTTAAACTTAAAAAAAAAAAAAAAAAAAAAGGCAATGAGCATAAGTAGCTTCAAGGCAAATTCTGTCTGGATTCAAGAAAAGAAGTCTTCACTGTAAGAACAATTCAACATTGGAATAAATTGTCCAGAGAAGCGGTGAAATGTCCCTTGCTGGAAATACCCAAAACTTGGCTTGTCAAAGCCCTGGATAACCTAATTGATGGCCCTGCTTTCAAAAGAGTGTTGGACCAGATGGTCTCCAGGTGTATTTGCTGATGTAGACTTTTCTAATCTTCTGTATCACTAGTCGCATCTAGACAGGCTGGCTACAGGTTGCTTACATGTGGGATGTGGGCTACTTCTGCATTTCAATACTTCATAAAAATGAGCTATCTATGAGTACACATTAATTCCAGCTTCACTATAACTTGATTTTGTGAAGTAGCATAGACATCAGATTATTTCAGTATCATTAACTGTATAAACTGTACATATATGAATACTTTCTGAACTAATTGAGTGAAGAGATCTTCAAAGGGAGACATAGCATTCTTCATCTGCTCTGGAAGTTGTTATCTGATGTGAAAGAAATGTGTATCACAGCAAATCAGCTGTGCCATCTGGGATACTCTGTACCTTTTCAAATTTGATAAGTCACACGGACTTCATTTGTATCTTGCATCTAAGATGATGTGTCTGATTTTACATTACTAAATTTATCATTTCTGAAATTAATAGCAATTTTTTTTATGTCTGAGTAGGAGCAGAATTGACACAAAGGAATACTGGAATAGCACTGGCAACATGCATAGCTTTGGTCAAAATGACAGGAGTGTATACAAATGATATTTTAATTACTATTGCTTCAAAAGCAGATGATTGTTTGATAATATTTCACAAACAAGTTTGGAGATTGTTTCTCTCCAAGTATAGTTATTCAGAATGGGTTGAATACCAGTGATCCTTTTAAATATGGCCCTTTGTTGCCTGAAACTGAAGCAGCATTCACTATTAATAATCAGTCAGGCAGTCTGAGAACTTTCTGAATACCCTCTGAGAAGTCAGAGCTCAAGTAGAGGTGGACTGACACTGGTATGCCCAGATTCTCCTATGTTAGTTCAAGAGGTGTTTTGTCTGAGCGTATAAACATATGCAAATATCACTATATTCACTTACATTCTAAAACATATCTCTAGATATAATTCATTACTCAAAACACTATACAAAACAATTTACTGTACAAAAATAATGAAAGAGAGACATTACTTGCAACATGTCAATAGGCCTTGCAGTATCTGCAGTGGCATACTTCATAGTATTTCATACAATGAGTTTACTTACATTTTTATGCACTAAGTAAATAAATATATATAGGACTCCATTTTCATGAAAGCATTAATAAAATTAAGTTACTTTGCAGAATCATAGGTACACTTAACTTATATAATACATAAAATCATTTTTCCAGTGTACTGTAATAATTGCAAAAATATAATAGAAAGTTAGTATATATTTACAGAATATTGTATAGAAATACAATAAATTACTTGTTGTGAGGTTTTAATACAACTGGATACCAAATCCATTGATAATATATTTTTTGCTTCTATGATTATATAATTATATTTATTATACATTTTAGAATACATGGGCTGGGTCATTGTCTCACTGATGTCTAAATATGAAATCAATTTATCAGCTTAGCTCACTTCACCATAAAGAATCAATTATTATGTCCTCCAGCCAGTCTTATTGTAAATATGTCCTCTTGTTGCAGGACTTCTTGTATATAGACAGTTGGAAAGTGTTATCTGACCATTTAAATATGATATTGAATATTTTGTGAATAAAAAGTAATTAGAATATTTTGACAGACTGATAGCACTGTCAACTTGCATGCATACACTTACAAGTTTTGTAATTCTGTCAATCAATCGTTATTCATGACCTAATAATACTAATAATGCCATGGTTTTATCACACTATGTTGTATTTAAAGTCTACCAGAATAAACCTAAATTGGAAATACAGGATTTCATCTCATAAAAGGTATAATGAATCTCTCAACCCAGTTATTCAATTCAGTTCTCTGTTTGAAAGAAATCTCTCCTTGTTTGCAGAAGAGAAAAGATAGAAATGGTATTTTTAGAAGTCAACTATTGAAATTCCCTTTATTAACTAAAACATTCATTTGTTTAAAATAGAAGTCCAAACATTTTGTCTAATCAAGCAGTGTGAAAACAATCTAAGGGCAAAGTTTAATTTCTCACAGAACACCCTGTGGACTATATTTGAAAATCAATTTTTGTCAAGGTCATTGATTTTCTTAATAGCAAGCATGTTAAGGACACTACAAATCTTATGCAATAATTTGATACTACAAGTAAAGAATGGAGGATTAGGACCAGGTATAAAGGATAAGCATCATCAATGTGAATAAATCATCCAGTGCATTGTACACAGAATCATTTCCTAGTGAGGAACTGCAGATCTGACTGTACATCTTATAAAGTATGCGTGTGCACTTTTTGTTAAAGTATGAATGAAAAGATATATCCAGTAAATAAGCTAATAGAGTAGCTACATTTTTCATTGCATTAAGTGGGAAATATATTCCATATAAAAAGAATGTTACATCTGTTATCAACATATATATGGTGACCTCTGTCCCATGGCTGTCACTTAGCAGAAAGCCACCCTGCACTTACCAGGAATTCTCTGTGCAAGTGACAGTTGGGGTGTAGCCAGGCAATAATTGTATAGCACAGAGGGGATTTAGAGGTTGGGGGAGGAAGTGTTTAGGTTTTGGGTTTGTTTTTGTTGAGGTTCTTTGCATTGAGTATTGTACTTCTAAGCTTTTCTTTCCATAGGCTGTAGTCATGGGAGTCTTAGCAAAGAATAGAAACCAATGCATCTGAACATGCACATTATCGATGTATGTGTAGGCTCTTATGGTGATAATAGTGCATATGGCTTTCTTAATCTTGCCAAGACAAATGAATCGATCAATCAATCAATTTTTGTTCTTGCTCTTAATTTTGATTATAATTAATTATGCCAGGGTAAATCAGGAGTAACTCAGAGGAGTTGACAGTTTACTCCAAATTTCATTCTCAGGCAACTTGACTGTAAAACAATCTCTTGTTTTGAGCTGGAGAAAGAAAATTAGACTTTGCAGGTACTATACTGGAGAAAAAGGTGATTAATTACTTGGCTATGTAATTTTTACTTCAGTGTATTAACATAAATGTATACATGAACAGTGTACTTTCTCAGTTGTTTTTAATTTTTTTTTAATATTATTTTTTAAATATTTTTTTTTTCACATTAAGAGTTAAAAAGCTGTTGTTCTTTTAATCAGATTCTGGGGAAGCATGTGTTTATGGGTCATTGAGAACTATGACTAAACTCCATGGCATTCCAGAGTGTACTGGAAATTAAATTATTTGTATTCTGAATTCACTCAAGAAACAACAGGTTTTAACTGCTACTGTAATTCCATTACATGGCAACAATATTATTGCAGACACCTCCAGTCAGATGAAGTGAATCCCACACTCAAGATTTCACCCAGTAAAATCCCAAACAACACCCAACCTCGTAGATAAGATTTCAGAAACTGAAAGCATGTAGAAAGTCCCTAATAACAATCTTGTCTGTTCCCAGTATGGAGTCCTTAGACAAAGATGGTATTAATTTCATGCAACTTGAGCTATCTTTCTCTGAAATAGTCATGGATAAATGCCAAAGCTGCAGTATAAGCAAGGAAAAAGAGGTATTTTTAGCAAACTATTTAGTTAATCATTTTTAGATCCCTATTTTGGATAAAATCATTCACATATAAAAACTTCCCCAAAAGGTTTATTTCAGAAAATGTAGAAGTCTTCAAGCAAATAATTTCATATCTCTCTATATATATGAACTTGGTCTCCTAAGGCTTTGTATGTGTGTGTGTGTGTGTGTGTCTACACAGATGTTAATTGATACTTCAACTTAGACTGCAATGGTTTTCTAGTTCCCTGGAACAGGACTGCAAAGATAAGAGAGTGTGCAATTTAGCCAATTCAGAGAGTTACAGGGAGTGAGAATGGCTATTCTAAGGCATTTCAAAGGATATCCTTTGAGCTACAAGTAGCCTTCCTTCATGAATACAACCATAACTCTAACAGGTCTGAGCAGTGGGAGAAGAATAAGAATTTATACACATGCCTTTGGGTATGATTTTAAACCATGCTGTAAAGAATAGTTTGAATTGAAAATGTTGTTTCACAAAGAGAACGCACAGAGAGGGTAAAAAACTTCTGGTATACCAGTGACAGCTATATCCAGCATATATAAAGGAATAAATAAGGAAGAAATTACAGGAATAAAAGCCTGCTGACAGAAATATGTAAATAACACATTTTGGCTTACTGTATGGTGTTCATCACTACCATATAATAGAATTCCAGTAGCATTTGAAATATCTGTTTTTTCTAAATTATTATGAAGTCTTCTTTCTGTCTTCCTATTAGAAAGAACTTAAATCTTTTATTTTAGAAGAACAGGGATTTTCAAAGTTTTACATCTTTTAAATCACTTTTATAGGAGTACAACAAGTCTGAGGTGCTAAACATTGTCAGAAGGGGAAGAGTTGATTATTCCTTCTGGAAATAGTTAATTATTCATTTTGTAAGCAGTGGTCTGATGTGACTTAATAAACTAAGAACAGGCCAGCCTCCCCACTCAAAGCACATCTAACTTAAAAGTTAGGTCAGGTTGTTGAGGGGCTTGTCCAGTGCAGAACTGCAAATCTCCACTGACAGAGATGCCACAGCCTCTCTGAGTGACTTGTTCCAGTAACTCAGGGATCAATAGTGCATCTGACTTTCTCAGCAAGTTCATGGATGACAACAAATTGGGGGAAACAGCTGATATGCTGGAAGAAAGAGCTGCCAGGTCAGAGTGAGCTAACCCAGGTGGAGAAATGAGCCAATGGAGCCTCTTGAAGTTCAACAAAGGCAAAAGGGAAGTTCAGCCCCTGGGACAGAAAAGACTCATGCATCAGTGATGGGACTGATGTGCTGGGGGAGGGCACTGCAGTTAAGGTCTTGAGTGGGTGTTTTGATGAACAAGTTAGCTGAGCCAGGACTGAACTCGTGTGGTGATAAAGGCTAAACACACAGAAGGCTGCCATGGTGGCTTGACCCCAGCTGACACATAAATTCCCACATCAGCTGGCTCACTCCCCTGCAAGTGTATGGAGGAGAGAACCAGAAGAGCAGAAGTGAGGAAAACTTGCTTTGTGCATGCAATATAAAATAAGGAATTCGTTCTCTACATCCCATAGGCAGACAGGTGTCTGGCCACTTCCAGGAAACCAGAGCCTCAGGACATATCGTGGTAAACTGGGAAGACAAACAACTGCTGAATGAGGTGGGCGCCCTGGTGACAGAGGATATAAAGAAGGCAGAGGTGCTCAACGCCTTCTTTGCCTCTGTCTTTACTCCTGCAGGATTTCCCCATGAGCACCAGATTCATATAGCCCCAGAAGAAGTCAAGATAGATGAGGAGTTTGACATGGTAGATAAGGATTGGGTTAGGGATCAGTTGAGTAATCTGGACATCCATAAATCGATGGGTCCGGATGGAATGCACCCAAGGGTGCTGAGGGAGCTGGCAGAGATCATTGCTAGGCCACTCTCCATCATCTTCAGTAAATCATGAGTAACAGGAGAGGTGCCTGAGGACTGGAGGATAGCAAATGTCACTCCAGTCTACAAGAAGGGCAAGAAGGAGGACACGGGTAACTATAGACCGGTCAGCCTCAGCTCCATCTCTGGAAAGGTGATGGAACAATTTGTTCTTCTCACTGTCTCTAGGCATATCAAGGACATGGGGGTCATCAAGTGCAGTCAGCATGGTTTCATCACGGGTAAATCATGTTTGACTAACCTCATAGCCTTCTATGAGGAAATTACTAGGTGGATAGATGATGGTAGAGCGGTAGATGTGGTTTATCTTGATTTCAGTAAAGCATTTGACACCGTCTCCCACAGCATCCTTGTGAGTGTAAAAGACTAAGTGTTATACAGCTCTACAACGCTTTTCAGCAGTTTTCTTGTAGCACCTACGTTGCTCTTTTGCATTATTTTTGCTTTGTGAAATAAGAATGTGGTCGGTTAGGTCATAGTTTATTACAGTAACACAAGAATTGTTAAAGTAATCAAGGAAAATTGGTTGTTAATATTTCGGGCCACTTTGGAGGATAAAGTCTACTCTTATGATTCTGTATCCTCCCTTAACATAAACCATGGAAACATGTATTTAACATCCCACTAAGCTGGGAGGAGTGGCTGACACACCAGAAGGCTGTGCTGCCATTCAGAGAGACTTAGATAGGTTGGAGAGTTGGGCGGGGAGGAACATGATGAAATTCAACAAGGGGAAGTGCAGAGTTTTACATTTGGGGAAGAACAACACCATGTCCCAGTACAGGTTGGGGGCTGACCTGCTGGAGAGTAGTGTAGGTGAAAGAGACCTGGGGGTCCTGGTAGACAGGAGGATGACCATGAGCCAGCAATGTGCCCTTGTGTCTAGGAAGGCCAATGGCATCCTGGGGTGCATTAGAAAGGGTGTGGTTAGTCAGTCAACAGAGGTTCTCCTCCCCCTCTATTCTGCCTTGGTGAGGCCACATCTGGAGTATTGTGTCCAGTTCTGGGCCCCTCAGTTCAAGAAGGACAGGGAAGTACTTGAAAGAGTCCAGCGCAGAGCTACGAAGATGATTAGGGGAGTGGAACATCTCCCTTATGAGGAAAGGCTGAGGGAGCTGGGTCTCTTTAGCTTGGAGAAAAGGAGACTGAGGGGTGACCTCATCAATGTTTACAAATATGTAAGGGGTGAGTGTCAGGGAGATGGAGTTAGGCTTTTCTCAGTGATGACCAGTGATAGGACAAGGGGTAATGGGTGTAAATTGGAGCATAGGAGGTTCAAGGTGAATATCCGAAAAAAATTTTTTACTGTAAGAGTGACAGAGCACTGGAACAGACTGCCCAGGGAGGTTGTGGAGTCTCCCTCACTGGAGACATTCAAAACCCACCTGGATGCGTTCCTGTGTGATGTACTCTAGGTGACTCTGCTCCTGCAGGGGGGTTGGACTAGATGATCTTTCAAGGTCCCTTCCAACCCCTAGGATTCTATGACTGCAGAAGTATCCCCTGTCCCTCTTTATTTCCCTGAGTTTTCATTGCTGAGCAAAATGTCATATGATATGAAATATCCCTTTGCTCAATTGGGGTCAGTTGTCCCTAGCTGTGTCCTCTCCTAGATTCTTGTGCATCCTTGGACTATTGTCTGAGGAAGCAGAGTGGGAAAAAGCAAAGGTCTTGACTCTGTGAAAGCACTGCTCAGCAATAGCTAAAACTGCTGTGTTATCAACACGGGTTTAGTCAGAAATTCTAAACAGCACCATACTAGATGCTATGAAGAAAATTAACTCTATCCTAGCCAGACCATGTACAGCTGTGTTTGTAGCATCATTGCTAGCTGGCTGGGGGAATCTGTTACTGCCCTGGGGAGGCCACATCTGAAGTAATATGTCTCATTCTGGCCACCAGTAGAAGAAATAGTTGATAAAGTAAAGCAAATCCAGCAGAGGATCACGAAAGCAGTTTGAAAGCTGTAATATATAACTTGTGAGATGACACACAGGGGCTGTGTTTGTTTAGCCCAGGGAAGAGAAGCCAGGCAGGAGAGGCTTTTATTTCATTCTAATAGGAGGTAATGGAGAAGATGGAGCAGTCTTTTCTCTTACTTGCAAGAAAAGGGCAGGTGGTGATAGTCAAAAGCTGTAGCAGAGCTTTCAGAGAAGTTGTGAAATCTCCATCCTTAGAGATTTTCAAAATGTAAGAGGACACAGTCCTGAGCAACCTTTGAAGGTAGAATTTCTTTGAGCAGGAGCCTGAAATGAATGGCCCCTCTCTTTCCAGCCTAAACTACTCCATAATCCAGCATACTGGCTGTTTCATTTCCCTGTTGCCCAATAGACCAGCTTGGAAGAAAATACGTTTTATTTATCTGTGTGATCTCACACAACACAGATATTTTTTTTCTTCTTTTGTTCTTCTTAGTCTTTCCCAGGCTTCAATTTGGTCTCCTCTGACTTACTTAGAATATGAATGTAAATACATAAACTCCGAGTCTCTTGTGGTGCTTTCTGAACTGTTCCTGATGCTATTTCCACAATGGTTCAGCTTCTTAAAATTAGTACAAAACTCAGTGGTTTCATGCATTTTCCCAAATAGAGTTAACAAACAGATATTTTCTATCTGATACAGAATTTATTAACCTGCACTGACATCTCTTCAGGGAACGTGTTTTTATTAGTAGTTTTCTGCTGTTACATTTATCATACTAGGTTTTTTAAAAGGGAAAAAAAAAAAATCATCCTTTACTGAGACACTTTCTAAATTATAAGAATGATAAGAAACAGTGATATGATGAAACTTCTATTAGAGTGTACTTCATTGGGTGTGAAACTGTAGTCCAGGGATACTGCAAAAGACTAATGGAAAATAATTCAGAACTGTAAAAGAGAATGAGTTTTCTTTTACATATCAATAAGTAATTATGCTTTATTGCTGTGTTCAAGTGTCTTTAGATGGGTTCATAATTAACCTTCATTTTGAAGAGCCTTATAAATCAGCCATTTAAAATGATATTACAAATGCAGCTTATCTATCCAAAAGCATACATGCTAATTTTGTTGAAAAAAATTAAATCCTCAGAATCTAAATATATTGACATTATTGCCTGAGGGTTAGATGGTAGTAGCAACCTGACCAAATGTTGCTCTAGAATGGGGTGGACTCTCCTGTCAGCCAATTCAGTCTATGTAATAAGTTGGAGTTCAAAAAACAACCTAGACATGGGAGGTAATGAGAAAAATACTCAGCAAAAAAATGAAATGTGAAGGCCTGAAAATGCAAAGAAAAACACCTGTGAGCTCTGCAACTATCTCAGAGGAAGAAGTCAGTTATAGCTTCGCTTAAAATTACACTGAGTAATTCAGACCACTGAATTTTAAGGTGAAACTGGATTACCCATAAGCTTGATCATTGCATATATGTATATATTTTTCAGAATTAACATATTTTTCACAGTCGTACTCAAAACCGTTCTGTTTTTGCCTACACACAATTGTTTCATTGCATCCATTTTCTCATCTGAGATAATAATTAATCAATGTTCCCTTGAAATCCAGTAATACAGGGAAAAAGTAGAGACAATAGACTTGAAATTGTTTTAAATTTTAATTATTATTTTTTTTTAACTAGAAAAATAATCACCATTTC
>NW_009954554.1:218730-226051 GCF_000747805.2 Chaetura pelagica
AAACTTGACTGTAGAATTAAGTTGTCTTTCAGTTGCTGGTTAGTACATTTGACCTCCAGATATTGTTAAAGCTCATTGATGAATCACTAAATGATAAGCTACTGTGTTTGGAAACCTCTTAACATTGTTTACTAGAAACGTAGCAAGGAAAAGTGTATCATTATTTATAGATGTGCTGAGTTACCAGAAGTTAATTTCAGAGTAACTGACTGTCAGAATCTGCAGGTCTACATGCAGTTTGCCTGGCTACTCAGTAACCAGCTATCTTAAATATTCCATAAAACAAGTTCCTGTGAAGTAAAACAAGTTCTTATGAATTAATACAGTATCAGAAAGTGCCTTCTGTGTCTGCCTGGTCTCCTGCTATTGCATATGAGTACATTTTCTAATTCTTTTCACAAACCAATGAAGTTTCATTTAAAAGTATTTCAGGTTTTTTTTTCCATGATGTGGGTAAAATCAATCACTTTGACGGCTTGCAACCTTACTTCTATTAAATCACAACCTGTTAATACTAGTTTATTTCTCTGCCAATATTATTCTTTTCACAGAAATATATCTTAATGAGACAAAATAAGCATATTTATGTCTTCTTTGTGCTACAAATGCATCGTTAGGACTTTCCAAAACATGTAAAACCAAAATTAATCATTTTTTCTGTCCTGTTGTACTGATACACACAGTATTTTTATATATATTAAAAGATTCGTACATATATATGTGAAAATACTGTGTGCATCAGTAAAACAGGAAGAAAAAAAATATGTATAATTAGTGTGAGTCACAAAGCATATGAAGAGGAGAATTTCTTGTGAAATGGATGTGAATGAAGATATAACAATTAACAGGTGACAAAGAGGTAAGATGTGTGCTGATGTAACATTATTTGTAAAAGGCAACTATCCTCAGCTATAGATATGGATCCTGACCAAATCCTATCCAGCTGTTGTGCTGATGTACAGAATCAGCCCTGGGCTTGTCAGGCGTCTAGGAGATGACCAGTTTCGCATGCCAATACTAGGCTAATGCATTTCTGACATCAATAGGCAGCTTTCATCCATTCTGTAACCTAACCACTGTATGTGAGTTTGAGTTCCTCTGAATTTTCATCTAAGCATGAGCTGTATCTTCTTCACATATGTTTAGTATGTTAATTACTTACCTTTGTGTTGCATTATTTATAGTTTACAAAATTCTTGGGAGAAAACAAGTATCATAATTCAAGAAGCTTCTGTTTTATTTATTTATTTGCCATCAAATACTCAACTTCAGACTTTTCTGAGATAAACAGACTTTTGAAAAAACTTGTTAAATGCACCTTTCAGCTATTTTTCCATACAGTGCTGCCACTTATATAGTTAATAAATGTGTTATTTTCCATCTGATAAACACTGAATTGTACTTCACAGCATTCAAAACATATTTATTTTGCTGTATGTCAGAATAACTGCATATTGGGTGCTCCAACATTTCTTTTACTGTTTCCATTGACGTTGCATTTCAACATGACATTTAGTGTTGCCAGGTTTATCAGCATATTCTGAAATGAAAGTTGGCCTTCTAGTCAGAATAAGAAAGTGATAGCTTGTAACATAAGTTGCACTGAAATATATTCCTATATTCATAAAAAAACCACCATTTTATAATCTTTTTCCACCTGTCTGCTTTGATAAATTTCACACAAATGACTATTTTTCTCATAATCAATTTCAAGGGGAATGTAAATATTCATGAGTTCACCTCACCAATATTAATTTTCTGAGTTTTATTCACATAATAGGGAGGCTCTGATGCATCTATTGTAATCTCACATACCTTTTCAACTCGATAGCGGTAAATGAGATCCAGGAAACACATGCTTCTTCAATTGATAGAATTTAGAGAATGATAATAAATTATTACAACCAGTCATAGTAAGTTTATAACTATATAGGAGAAAACAAGCTACACAGGGGGGAGTCATAAATACTTTCTTCTTTAATTCCTCTTTTTAGCATGTTCAGAATACATGCATTAAAAGATATTCCATGCTGTGTGGTTAAGAATTCTGATAGTTTTAAATTTATTTGATTAATTCTCAACATTGTGTATATGACCATATATACTAAAGCTTAAGGCTAGACCCTTACAATGAGTGAGGGGAAAGAAAGGGAAGGAAGAATCTTTTATTCCTTTTACATTCCAAATCTGCAGCATGGTTGGGTTTCACTTTTACACACTGCTGCCAAACACTGTGAGCCTGAGGTAGTCAATGACATTCCAAAAACATTATGCATGAGGACTGTGCAGTCTGGAAAAAAAAAAAAAAAAATCTATAAAGAAGAAAAAGGCTTAGTAAAAATTGATTCTCATAGGAAATGTATATCTGTCCATAATGCCTGACCATATTCAGTTGCTATCATAATATTGATATGTATTAGTATCTGCTTTTCTGTGACAGAATTCTAATGTCATATTTTTGTTTTAAGAAACTGTAGTTCTGAGAAACTGCAGAGTCCAGTTCTGTGAGAACAAAAGAGATGAGATGCTCTGCTATGCAGGTTTCCGTAGTGACCAAAGTCAATGATAGTTTTGAACCAGTCAGGTGCAGTGGGTTAGGAGGAGTGAAGTCCAGGGAAACTGGCCAACCTTGCCAACAAAAGTATTCCATACCATAAATGTCACACTCACTGTGAATCAGGAAGTTTGTGGAGATGTTTGGGGGTTTCTTCCCAAGAGGATCCCATCTGTCTCATCAGTTATCCTGTGTTCCTCTGCTTGCTGTGACCGTCACATTCTTGCTGGAGCAGTCGTGCTGACAGTGTTGGCATCCAGCTGTATTGCTAGAAGCACACTGCTCGTGACTGCTAACTGGAGCCCAGTATAAGTTTTTATCTTATATTAGCAATGGGGTTAATATTATTCATTATTAATCGATTAAATCTGTTTTAATTTCAGCCCACAGGTTTCCTCTCCTGGGAGGGGTCAGGTGATAGAGCAACTGTCCAAACCATGACACTTAGTTTGCTAGTAGTCTATTTTATTTCACTGAAGTTATTTTAATAAAAATACAGATAGAAGGCTTAGTAAAAATAGGCATAAAACGTCAATATTTATGACTTGAAGTAAATTCATGTCCCACTTCAAAGTTTCCCAAGCCATGTTTCTTTCCAAAGTTGCAAGTACATTGGTCTTGTCAGGATCTAGGAAGCTTGAGCTAAACATTGAGCAAAGCCCAGTATGGATTCACAGAGATTTCATTCTTAAGTCTGTTTCTCAGAATGAGTCTTGGCTCATATGTATTCTTACAAGGTGCCTATCACATGGAATTGCACAAACCTATAAAATTATAGGTTTTGCTTTCTTTAATGTTGTACTAATATTATCATTATAATATTTATTAATAGTGTGGTTGCCCAGTTTTTCTTCACTGACATCCAAGCACTGGAGAAGTATCTTTCCATTGTCTTTATGCATTTTTATTTGATGTTCCATGTCCAGAAGTCTGGTGAACAGAGAACACAGACTTGTCATTATAAGATAATGAGTTGCTCAGCTGGCATTAAACAATAAAATCAACTTCTTTTTTTTTTTTTTTTACTAGCAGTCAGAGTTCTACATGGCTGTTGTTTCAATCAATATAGAGCCCCCAGTGGTCTTAATACAATTTCATTATGTCCATGCATGACTGAAGCCAGCATGCTTCTCTGTAAAGAATAATCCCAAAACAGGGAAATAGAAAGTGAGATAAGGATAAGCATGAAATTAGGTGTAAGAAACAAGTGCTGGTGATCATCTACTAGTTTTGCTTCATTTGGCACCATAAAATAGTACTATTCCACATATATTCAGAGCAGGTAGACTTGGATGCATCTCAGGGGTACTCTCCCTAAGTCCAGACCAGAGAAAAACTGTAGTAGACTCATGTGGTTAGATGGGTGTTGTCTTAAGCCAGGCACAGCCTGCCTGCTTCCGTAGAGTGTTAAAACAGAATGTAGTAGCACTCCTATGTATGCGAGACTCTGTTACTTGTTGGATCTTTACATTTTAGACCATACTTAGTTCATGGATTTTTCCATTTTTTTTTACCATGCTCCAACTATAGATATGTCCTTGCATTTATTTTTTAACGTTACAATAATATTACTATTCGTCATAATTACTTGTTGGTTTGTTGGGGTTTTTGAGTGAGCTGCAGCAAGAAAACATTGTGTATGCTTTGATTTTGCTACATACAGTAAATTTTTAGAAACTGAATACTGGTATTTAGATTTAGGTTTCAGCAAGAGAGGCTTGTCTATGCTGCAGCTTTCCTATGCATCCACTTATGTATCCATGTAAATGAAAATAAACAGGTTACAGTGAGGTTATATGAAGATGCCACCTCAGAGACTATTCCTTCTAGTAGTAACTTGTTTATAGGATCCTTATTTCAATTACCATTCAGCAGAAGAGCAGTAAGACTAAGAAATGCTCATTCTCATATTGTCTATTCTGCATAGAGGAAAATCAAACTACAAATTATTACTCAGGGGAACACCTGTGGATGGTTAGAGAATGTACCTCCTCTATGCTTACTCTTCAAAAGGCGTTCACTTCCAAACACAGAAAGGGACAAGTGGCTCTGCCATCACACAGCCCCTTCAGCCTGTACTTTGTAGAGTCATATGGTATCAAACTGATTTATTAAAGCCAATATAAAGTTAATCATAGTATGCCAGGTATTTTCCTAGTAGCAAGTTCTATACATTGCTTTATACATTTTTGAGACTCTGGATCAATATGTGCTACATGGTTACAGTTATGTAACAAGTTGCTTTGAAAATTCTGTAGAGCAAACTATGTCCTGATGCATTCCTAAATGCTGAATCCTGTAATAAGTACAGTCATTTTGTGAGCAGCTTCCATGAACCTATTAGTAATTTTCTTTAAATTCAAATTGCAAACAATCGTATTAGCATTCATCTAGGCTCCCATTTCAAATCAGACCTATGAGGAATTTTAGAAGAGAACATATGAAGATATTCTGCTTCTGTGTGCCTGTTGATAAGGAGCCATACTCTATTACTGGCCTTTTACTGGGTGTAATTAAGACATAGTTAGGTGTAAGAATCGGAAAATACAGTAATAAGTGAATGATTGCAATTTAATTCATTCTGCAGTAGAAAACTAACACAGTACATCAGATGAAGCAGAAGTAGTTTCCCTCTGGTACAAAGTGTCTCTGACAGGAATGTGACACATGTAGAAGCAAAGCCTATAAACAAAGGTAAAAATAATAAAGAAACAACAGCTCCTGCCAGTTTTGGAATAGGATGTATCTAGTGATTTATTGAGTGAATCACTGCACTGTATTTCTCAGTACTTACTGTATAAAAAGGTACCTCTGGGTGGTGATATATTTTTCCCTTAATGTTGTTTTATGTGTTTGTGTATTTGGTATTTGTTGCAAGGTGATACAGAAATTAATAGAAAGAAATTAATTTTAAAACATGGTTTAGCTGTGTAGTCTTTATATTGGTAAAAATATTATTGCATAAATAACATTATCATTCTACTAAACAGATAGCTCCACCAAACATACATGTTCTTATCACAAAAACTAAGCCATAGATTTCTAAGTCAAGTCCCTGCTTAGCATCTCAGTTGTTTTAATGTCCATAGGCACTTATTAATTTGACTGTAAAGTTGGGTACATGCTCTGAAGGCATAGAGTTTTGGACCAACAAAACTGGCTTCTTCCATTGATGATTAATGGAAAATAGAGCAATATTGCACCTTTTTTCTGTACCAGTGCTATTTACTAGAACAATGATACAAGAAGAAGAGTGCAAAGTTTTGGTTGCCTACTCAGCTTGTGTCTCCCACCACTGAGAAAAATGCCAAGCTTTACTTATTGGACTAGCATATGAGTTGGACAAGATGTATAAACCCTTTCTGTAGTAACAAGACAACTGAACAGTGAGGGTTCCAGGGTTCAGAGATATGAGAAAAAGCATGCAAGAGAGTTTGTGCTTCTCAGCAGCATAAGGCTGACATATTCCCTCTAAGAGTATGAACTTGCCTTCAGCCCTTGGTCCCAGGAACATTTCTGTACTCTGCTTGAAACAAGTCTGAGCTAAAACAGGTATAGTTAAAACCCTGGGTGAACTGCCAGCCGCAATCCTGTACTTTCCATTTTTCTTTCCCAAATATCACATTTGTTGCTGTTCATTCCCAGAATGAAGCTGGGTACAGGGATTTCAGAGCATACCCTGTTGCAGAGGGCTTGCTGCTGCAACAGTCAGACTTAAATACCTTTAGTTGATAACAGGGAGAGAGAAAGTTATACTGATTTGGTTTAAACCAATGCTGATTTATTGGAATTATGCCATTTTTACACCATTTGATCCCATATCTTAAAATGAAGTCTACTAGGAAAGCATACTGAAGACATCGGAACTGTAAGTCAGATGGAAGAATCTTTTATTGTTGTTATATTTCATAAGGACATCAGGAACTTGTACAATTTGTTTGACCAGAAAGAATCACTAATATGGAATTATAAATATCTCAGTCATTTGTAACCTATAAAATCTTTACCTTTTTTGTAAACTCAAATATATGGAAGGGAAATAAGAAAAGCGAAAGACAGTCTTACAAACATGAATTAATCAATCTGCCCACTACAGTCTCTTCTTCAAACTTTATGTAGTCTTTTTCGTAAATTAATTTCATAGCTGTCATTTTGATATATTGATTTCCACAAAGTACACCTCAGGGCTCTGTGACACTCTTCTTCACCAAAAATAACAACCCAGTGGGAGGATAAAACTGTAGCGAATTGACATTAAGGCTAGCAAAAATGTGTCAGTAGAATGACAAATTTAGTCTGATTGGACTTCTCATGCAGTCTGTATAGGAAATTATGCATCTAATTATCTTTCAAAATGGCTTGTATTATACCATGAAGTAGTCAATGTAGCTTGAAACGATGTCCTTACCACTGCATCTTAGGTGGATGATTTGCTAGCTGATGTTGCTTAGAGTTAGTGTTTGGTAATTTTTATTCCACACTTCTCTATCTGCAGATATTCATATTGACTTAATTATGATTTCAAAGGGTTTGGGGTTTTTTTGAGAAAAGGAGCACCTTCTTCCATGAATCTTTACTTTTTCTTATGCCTTAAAAAAAAGAAAACATTGCACATATATGGCTGCATATGCACAAATAGTAGATACAGGTGTATTTTGCTCTGTTCTGTGCCTTGGGAGTACTTCATGCTTCTCAGTGTATTTGCAAACACTAACACATCCATTGTTCTGAACCAGATGCATTATAAAATCAGAGGCATTAGCATTC
>NW_009954554.1:226202-261539 GCF_000747805.2 Chaetura pelagica
ATTCCTGCTCTCTTTATCCCTTTCACTTTTTCTGGCTTTGTAATGTATATCTTCTCAACTTTCTGTGAGTTTACTGATACAGAGCTCTCAGACCACTATAGTTCACATGTAAATACACAGAAAACAATTCAAAATGACAATATGGTCTTAAGAAGCCCATTTTTCATGTAAAAATGATCTGATACAGCTATACTGTAAGCTGTTTTGAACTTTTTCTACTATATAAACATAATGGCTGGCCTGTTGGGAGAGGTGGTAACTTATACTGCATGTTAAAACTAGTATTTTTTTTTTATACTTCTTACATTGAACTACACTGTGGCAGACAGTATTTAGAATGCTTACTGTAGGTGCAAACTGGCAAGAGGTTTACCTGGAAGACTTCAAATGTCTTTAGGCAGAGAAAACCTTTAAGCTTGGTCTTAAAATTATTCTACCTTGAGTGGTCAGCTAGCATGGAAAACAGCCTTTTGCATTTATTATCATTCTATTCCTTTATTACTTAAAATTTGTGGTATTACTGGGAGATAGGTGCTATGTATTGCCCATGTAAGGAACTTGCTGAAGGCTTACATTTCTGTTAACAAGCTCAATGCAAGGGTCAGCAAGCATAGGGGCACATCAGACCCACAGTGCTATTCCAAATCCTTCTGCCTAGAGATTTCAGAGCCTGAGAAACAAAGTGAAGATTGCTTTTGTAGCTGTGTGGTTAGATCACCCACATCACAGGGGCCCTCTTTCACAGATTTGCTGCAAAGACACAGATGTTGTCAAAACTGCTAGAGTTCTCTTTCTGAAGAGTTTTTAACCTTTAGAGTAAAAAGTCATACATATTTGTGTCTATCTCCACATTGTCCATTTTATGTACTCTTTCTTCACTAAGGAAAACATGAAGGTTGAATCTTTTTGCAAAGATTTCTGATGACCTTGAGGCTAGGTAATAGAAGATGTCAGTGCAAAAAATTTCAGGGTCTGAAACTCTCATCACTGGTTTCAAGCCATTAAAGTCTAAAGTAATATGAACACTGTGTCAGAGAACAGTAAAGGTGACCCAAGCACAGATTGTGCTCCACAAACAGGAGTTGAACATCGTGGGTGTTCTGGTTTGGTTTGGTGGGGTTTTTGGTAGCAGGGAAGGGCCCCATGAAATGGCTCCAGTAAGAAGCTGAGAAGCTCCCCCTGCTTCCAAAACCCAGCCAAAGAGCCATTAGAGGGACAATAGATGCCCCTTAGCGATTAACATATGAAAGAACTGATATAACGCCTGAGCAGACAAGCACCTGGGGTGAGAAAAGCTGTGCTGGAGGAGGAGAATGGTGCTGGGGAAGGAGAGCGGTGCTGGTGGTTGGTGAGGAAGAAGGGGAAGAAGATGCCCAAGCAGAAGTTTCCCTGCAACCCATGGCGAGATGGCAGCTGTCCCCCCGCACTCATGGAGGAACGTGGTGGAACATTCCCTGAAGGTGCCAGGAGGGGTGAAATTGGCCAGTGGTCTTGGATTTTGTGGCCAGTGGATTTGCTGCCAGTGGACTCTGATTACGCAGCTTTGGAAGAACCCGGTGCCAGGGGAGTTTGTTCCCAAAGGAGCCTGTGACTCTGTGGGAAGCCCAGGCTGGAGCAGCTCTGGACCTCGTCGGAAGGACTCATGAAGGAGAGGCTCAAGGAGGACTCTCTCCCATGGGAGGGACCTCGTGGGGAAGCAGGGCAGGACTGTAAGGAATCCTTCTTCCTGAGGAGGGAGGAGCAGCAGGAACCACCAGCCTGTGAACTGACTCTAAACCCCACGCCCTGTCCCCCTGTGCTGCTGTGGGGAAAGGAGGGAGAGAAACCAGGAACAAAGTGATTTCGGCCTGGGAAGAAGGGAGGAGTGGGATAACATATGTAAACCCTGCTCTGTGTTTTCTGTGTCCTGGGTGTATTCTGATTAGTGTGAAATTAAATTATTATTTTTTCCCCAAGTTGAGTCTATCGTGAAATGAACAATGTTGATGGTCCACGGTCCATCAACAAAGTCCAGCCAGGAGCAAAAGGAAATGAGGTCAGAGGCAAGACTGGAGACAAGACTACAAGGTTGAACTGAAGGGTCCATCAACCTCCTGTGTAGGGTTGAAGTTCATCCAGGAGACAGGTCAGAGACAGAGCTGGAGTCTGTACTCTGTTACAGCATCTCCACAACAGAGATTGGAATAAAATGGAACTCTTGGGCCCATGGAAAGGCGGCAGAGGAAGCAGCAGGGAGGCTCGGCAGGGCTGCAGGGCTCGAGGCCCTGACACATGCCTGTCAAATCTTTTGTATCTTATCACTTAAAAACCTGAAAGAAGATGAGTAGAGGTATTGATTCTCAGGAAAGGATTCCAGGCTTTTCTCTTGCAGATAGCTAGAAGTGAAATAGATTCAAGGCACGGTCATCTGGGGATATTTCGTATCAGCCAGCTCCAAGTGGTTACCCATTCAGCATATGATTTTTACCATTACACAGTACCAGGGTCACCCCAAATCCTGGGATGGGAACCTCAGTATTTTACTTCAGAAGTTTAGCATCAAGGTAACTTATTGGACTGTGTGTCAGATGATTTTCAGATTATCTGCAGTTCCAGGAGGAAAGTATGAACATTTTTAAGATAACTGAAAATTGTCACATCGAATCAATGACAGAATGAAGGTAGTCAGCAACATCCTGCAGTACCAGTTTCATATTTCTCTTTAATTACAGTACAGAACATGACTTTTATGAGCTAAAAAATTAATAAATATATGTTCCTGTTTTATTAAGAAAGAAATATACTAGTCTTTTGGTTTGGTTTGGCTTTTAAACTTCCAAGAAGTCACTGAAGTCTTTAGATATTAATAAAGCTCTTTTGCATGGAGATACTGAAATTCATTAGTTCAATAGGGGTTAGGTACCTTTCAAATTTAAAACGATGACCGTATGTCTTGTAACATTTACTCAGCAGTTAAGTATGAAAAGCATTTTTCTAATTTCAAATAAATACAGTAAAAAGAAAAAAGACTAAGACTTGAACCAACTTGATTAACTTAAACAAAACAGTATTGCTTTAGTTGAGAAAGTAAATGTACACTACTAGTGACAGCAGGAAACATTACTCTATTTTTTATAATGTCCGATTAGTTTTAATTTCAAATATTGGAAAGGTTTTCTAAAGTTAAGTCTATAAAACATTTTATAAATGCATTTATAGCAATCTACAAAAGTTTCAAAGTTGCCTTGGTGCCAGTATTGAGAGGTATCTGCTTTTTAATTAACAAGCTTATCTGGTTGCTTATGGATTGTAGAAGGACAGTTACAAGATAAAATAAGAGATCATAAAAGATTTTTAATCCTCAAATTTTAATGCCTCAAAATTAGGAATTGATATTATTTTTTTTCCTATTCTATGCCAAACACAAATCTATTCAATTGGTATTGCATTTAGCTGTGTTTTATGTATATACATGTAAAAAAAAGATATCTAGAAAAGAAAACGCTATGGTCAGATAAAATGTGCATTGTGTGCAAAAGGACCAAAGCCTGCTTCAGATGCAAAACTGTCTAGTTTTTATAAATGCCAAATGCTCCCTTCAGTATAATCTCTATTTGCAACACTGCTTTGTATCTTTTGCACTCTGCTCAGTAGACTTTTTTTTCTTTTTGCTATGAACCCATTATGTAGTTGACTTTATTCACCTTGGTTATGAGCTACCTCCACAATTAGCCCTTATTGTTTGGCAGAATCGTTTATCTAGTAATGATTTTTTTTAATATGAGTTAAGGGTTATTAATAACACCCCTTGGGATTTTTGCCTCTAAGGGTCATTTTTTAGTAATAAAATCCTTAATTTTGTTTGCTAGCATGATCTCACTGCATTTTAATATATTAAGATCTAAATGTTTCGGAACAAGGTCAAATACCTCAGGCTAAAAGTGATAAAATCACTGTAATTGTGCCAAACATCAGTAAATACCTAAAGGGCTATGTCAACCTTTTATGATACCAGGGACACTCTTCCAAGATTTGTAAGAGACTGCATTATCTATCTCTAAACATTTTCTTCTTTTGTAGTGCCAAATCTATATACTAGATTTCATCTTTCTGTAGAATTTCCTGGAAAGTACCTTAAGCCTCTAAGTCTTTGTTCAATCATACCAGGGAGATGAAATGGAGTAAAATAGCCTTTATTATTTTGATTCTTACTAAATGAAATAGAATTTGACTTGCCTTCCTTTTGTTCTAATGCAAGGACTGTGCTTTCAGAGAGGTTTAGATCAAACCATAACTCACTTAAAAAAATGTTTCAAGAGAGGAAACTCTCCAAAGTAAGAAAAAAATAGGAAATTAAAGTACCTTACATTCCTTATTCTATTCATACAGTCGTTAAGCAAAAAATTATTTTAATAAAAACCTGATTATCCAAAGTCAACTGCAATAAACTTCCCCAAGAATCAGACCTGAGCCTTGCTTTGGAGAGATCTTGCTGGAGACAGCCACGCAACTTGCCCAATACCTGCAGGTACTGAACTATAGACATTTTGTAAGCCTCTCCTACCTTTCCAAAGAGCACCACCAGAGGAGCTTGAATGGCAACCTCTTCAGCTCCAACTGTCACTTGTAAGAAGAGCTCAAAGAAAAGGAGTAAAATGAAAATGGCAAGAATATGATTGCTAGTATAACTATTACGACATTTCATAGATAATTTGGGTCTTGTAATTTTGTTTAATTTCTCATTAAATACATTTTAGGTGAAAAGGAAAAAAGAAAAAGGCATAATAACTAAAAAGTCACATTGGTAATAACAGTGAAGATCATCAGAATAACAGCCAAAGATATGATTACTCTGAAGGCTGCTGAAAGTAATCGAGTGTGAATGCGTTGCTGGCTTTTCAGGTTGTATTTATGTTGCTGAAGGATAGCAGACACTGCAGAAACTTTGTACAGTTTACTTCTGGAAGAATATTGGAAGAGATTTAGGAATATTCTAGAGGGGAAGGAGCTCTGGAAGTGACAGCAGTTTCATGTTGAACTGTTCAGAGTCAGCAGGGACTCACATGTCCTTATCACAAGACACGCATAGACAGGCAGGGCAGCAGGAAAGGCATGTTGATTCACCTTGTTGAGACTCAGCTTGTAGGAAATAAATTATAAAACCAGGGAGAATAGTGTGGCTTAAACTATATTTTGTTGGGTTTTTCTTAAATTGCTTTTCATCTTGGCTTTATCTCTTCTGGTTTTTTTTCCAAATTTGTATAGCCATCTTGACATATAAAGCTAGAAGCAAATTTTATTGTGAAAGGAATACCAATGTACCACTACCTATTAATAAATGAAGTAAGTATCTGAAATTAAATATCAAAGCACTAAAAAAGGAAGACTTTCTGTCCTTAAATCTATCCTTACTGTTGTTACGCACTGTAGTTATTAAGAATCATGCTCTTTTGCTTGATTGCTTTCTCTCTTTCCCCCCCCATCCTTGTCAAGCAAAGTGTTAATTATGCTGTATGACATACAGGGTGCTGTTGCCAAATACAAGTGAAGAATTGGTACTTAAAACAATTCTATCAAATAAAATTATTATTTTTCCCATTAAGAGCGTCACATGTCTGTTATCAATCCCCAGCATTTTGTTTCTGCTAAAGTTGCTTATAAAATATTTTTTAATTAAATCATAGTCAATGCATTTAATATACACAAAAATAATTCTGTTAATATATACTAGTGTGCAGCAATACATAATACTTGTGAGCAGAGCTTGCAGAAGACAGCACTATTCTTATAGGATTTATGACCACTCTTCCTTTCTTTTTTGTATTTGTTAAAGGGTTTTTCTGTAATTAAGCAGTGAAAAGTATTTCCATAATTTTAATTTTCTTTTACATCTTCAAAGCAAGACAAGAGACATTATTTAGAAAATAGATCTTCTGAAGCAAAGAAAATTACAATAATATTATATGGCCCAAATACAAATCCTACCACATAGGCAATACCACATTTGGAGACTCATTCATATGTTCACAGCATGAACAAGTCATAATAATGAAGACAGTTAACCATCCTTCACTTTTTCTCAAAATCCATTGCTTAAATGCATTTTCCAAAGCAAAGTTTGAGCAGTTGTCCTCAATTGCCTGGCAATATTTTAATTCAAATATTGGAAGTTCAAGACCCATTATCAATTAGATAAATGTTATTAACATGCACATATTTTTTCACATATTATTGCATACATTTTGTACTAAAATGCTAAATATCAAAACCTTTTCTTCTATTTCTTTCTCTCTATCCCAGCTTTCCTAAATCTTTCTGTACACACACACACACACAAAAATCAAGCCCCTCCATTTGCTCATATTTTTCACTCCTAGCACTGCAGAACACTCTGATTAATTACATATATTGCCATGCAGCCCAGAATTATGTACGTCTTCAGTAAGATGATGTCTTTATTTTTAGGTATTGTACGGAGATGAACATCTTATCAATACTTTATGCAGCAGTCAAACTGGATTTTGATGAACTGAAAGAAGCATTGCTTTCAGGGGGGCAGGACTTTATTGTATAACTTGGCCCTATCTACCGAGATTAACACTATAACAAATAGATTGATTTTGCATGTGGACAGAGAGGACTGTTCTCTAACCTTGCCACATCCTAGTCACATTTGACTTTTAAATTAAAATTATTTCCCTCATTTTTTATGATAAAAACAACTGTAAGACAGGATGAGCTAATGGACCATTTGGTTTTACACTTAATTCTTCTGTACCTGTTTTTAGCTACCAAGGCGTGTTCCTATTGTGTTTCCTTCATTCAGATTCAATGAATCTCAACAGAACTGACTCTGTAACTGCATCCAATGAGTGGAGCAGGTGTTCATTGGGCTATTAAAATGCCTTTTGCCCCACAGCTTTCCTGAAGTGGATATGAAGTCCAAATAGCAGCTGGAAGCTATACAGGAAAACTTACTTTGAAGTAAAGCTAGTTGCTGCTTCTTTAAGCTTCTGATCGTGTTTACAGTAGTGTGAAGAGTAGACTTCAGAACAAAATAAAATTGTTCATAATTTATGGGTGGCCTTTTTCTCATTCATTCTGTTGGATATATTTTAGGAAATCTCACAGTTATGACAGCTTTTCTACAGAGATTAAGCTGTTTGGGGATGATCTCTGTTTTTGGGAATGTTTGCAGCTCTTTTGGCCTTCCATATCTAGGGATAATGCCTAAATATTTCTATTACTATAGAAACAGGTATTGAATTAAATTTCAATGTGATATATTGGAAGAAAATGTAGGAATATCTGTTTTTGACCTGCTATTAATTAGAAGCTACTTCTATTACACCTTGAATTGTAAACATAGTGGGCTAGATTCTGCTGCTCCTACACATATGTATATATATTCTGCAGCACTCTTTAGTTTTCTGTGGCATTTGAAACAGAAATATTTTTACTGTAAGTGTAATGTATAAGATAAGAGTAAAAATATAATAATCATTTTTCATTTAAAAAAAAAAAAAAAAGCTTTCAGTGCTAGGAAACTCTTTCTTAATTTATGCATTTCATATGCTAAAGCTTTTAGTATTTCACCAGCGGACCAAACACCAAGGCCATTCAAAGGAAAAGCATGGATTTCTAAAGCGAGTATCTGGTATTAGCAACTTATTTCTCTGGAATAACTTAATACTACCTTCTTGCCCTGAAAAGTGACCAGGGTTCATCATTCTTAGGTAACCAGTCAGAGCTTCAGAATATCTACATGCTTTTGTCTCATGAAGGAATTGCTTTCAGATTAATCTCAGAAAAAAATAAGCAACAATCTTAAGAGAAATCTTCCTTGATTAATTTAATATTATCTTGAGCTAAGTTGATATACCTGCCTGTACTACACTATAGTAAAAAAAAATATCCTTGTTTGTTTGTTTGTTTGGCCATGGAGCATTTTCATGACACTTCATACAGCTTCTAAAATTTTCTTAATTTGCCTTATGACTTGGAACTATTGCAGTTGCCTTCAGTTTCATCCTCAAAATGAATGAGAAATTGACTTTCTCTGGCACATTCAAGACAAATTGTTCTTCATTATTTATTTCTCTTTTTGCAAGGCTTCTACAAATTTGGCTTACTTACTATCCACTTGATAAATTTAAATGACTTGCCATAAAAAAAAAAATTGCCTGCATAACTGCAGCAGCAGTGGTGCAGTCAATTTTCCAGT
This sequence comes from Chaetura pelagica, assembly GCF_000747805.2. NCBI lineage: Eukaryota > Metazoa > Chordata > Aves > Apodiformes > Apodidae > Chaetura > Chaetura pelagica. The sequence continues at coordinate 234,406 of NW_009954554.1, forward strand.
TTAATGAGATGGATTAATTTTAAGCAGAAATGTATGTTTTCTCTTCATGGCACGTGTTCTATATTCTGTTCAAAATTTGTCATCTGTGGTTTTGTTGAAATTTTTATAGCCACGCATAAATAATTCTACACATATCAACAAGTATAAAATGTATTGTTTTACCCTTTAAAGAACACAAGTTTGTTTTGGTTTGTTTTGGTTTTTATTGTGGATGTATTTTTGAAAAGATCAATGCTTTTAGATTATTAAAGTCACTACAGGTTATTATTTTCAATACTGTAATTATAGAGCTAGTATTGTAAAAGCATGTGGATGAATATCAGTATTTACATCTATTCTGATTTTCTTGTTTTGTCTTCCATGTTCTTGCCTCATACTTCTCTATAGATTTTTTGGCCTATTTTATGTTCTCAGCAATACACTAAGTCAGTGGAATAATTTTATTAATATCCTTAAATTATCTGTTGAAATGGATTGAAAATATTTTTGCATGAAATATTAATTTTAAAAGTGTTAAAGTAAAGAAATAGTACGAGCTTCCATTTCACTTAAGTGAAATAATGTGACATTAAATAGTGAAGGAGAAAATATTTAACTTGTTGACAATAACAAGGGATTGAATACATTATTAGAAGAAGGAACTGTTAAGGAAAAAATCAATAAACTTTTGCCTGACTAAAGACTGAGTGAGTAAGTAAGTAAGTCAGGCTTGATTTGCATACCTATACAATTATTTCTAAATCTGTTTTTTCAGTCTTTAATCAATAAAATATTATAAGTAAGGAGTTTCAGCCTTTATGTAGAAAGATGGAAATGGTTTTATGATAGTAACAGCTTTTTATATATATATAGCAACACACTACAGTGCATGCTGATTGAGCATATCCAGGAATTTGAAGTATGGATACCATCAACATGATGTCCCTTACAGCTAATTTAGTTTCCCTAGAAATCTCTCCATGGGTCTCTGTGCAGTGTGTGTGTGTGTGTGCATGTGTGCACAGATATATGGGTGCATATGCATACACACATATATATTTATATATTCTTCATATTTGTTACAAATGCAAAGTCAGCAAAATGGATGTGTTGCTGACTTCAACATAAAAAAAAAAAAAAAAAAGCTTTCAGTGCTAGGAAACTCTTTCTTAAGTTATGCATTTCACATGCTAAAGCAACCTCTACCTTTGTAAAGACCTTCTCTCCTTCATGCCTTTATGAAGAAATTCTCCCTTCATCAGTTACATAAAAAAAACACATGGAAATTATTATTTTATTTCTATAATATTATGTAGATTATTTCCATAACAGTATGCATATATTTTTAAACTTATTAGTGTTTGGTGCATAATTCGACTAATAACCGGTTAATTATAAAGATGGAAGCTTAAGTAAATGTTTGTTAATTGTAAAGGTATTTTGAAGCTTTGCAGTATTTTTATTTTTCACACCATATGTATCAGTGCAGAGTGTGGAATTTGAGCTAATTCAGAATGTATCAATCAGTGCAGGTAATAATTAAAAACACTTACCTTGACATATCAAGATGAAAATGTTTTATTGATTGTCCATGTAAATGATAAGATGCTATGACTAAAATTTATACTGATCCAATATTCAACATATCAAGAACAAGATATTAAAATTTTCTATTTTTCAAGATGTTTTTAAATGTATTATTGTTATTACATGAAAGACTGAGGTTTCTGGGTTTATCTGTCTTGGTGTCATTGCAGCAGAAAAATATTGGATAAACTGGTTTTGTTTTGAAAATACTGCACAGAAAATATCTTTAAGTGATTTAAGATAGGTTTTGCATTATTTCTATTTAAACTGTAAGCTTTCATTTTTTATTTTTACACTGTACAGGGGCAAGATTAAAATACATTTTACTCTAAAGTAGATTGTATTATTTTCACATGTATTGGTAGAGCAGAGAAACAACCTATTGAGTACTGAAATAAAGGTTGTTCAAAGTCAAGTATCTACCAGTAAAAATATTTTTCAAATATATAGATTTCTTTAGGGAAATAGGTTACATTACTAGATCTGTATCAGTGCAGACTACAGACAGCTTGGGGAATCTGGGGGATGGAAAATAGGACATGAGCTGGCAATGTGCACTTGCAGCCAAGAAAGCCAACCATATCCAGGGCTGCATCAAAAGAAGCATGGTCAGCAGGTCAAGGGAGTTGATTCTCCCCCTCTAGTCCACTCTCATGAGATGCCACCTGGAGTACTGTGTCTAGTTCTGGAGCTTCCAACACAGGAAGGACATGGAGATGTTGGATCGAGTCCAGAGGAGGGCCATGAAAATGATTTGTGGGTTGGAGCACCTCTGCTATGAAAACAGGCTGAGAGAGTTGGGGTTGTTCAGCCAGGAGAAGAGAAGGCTCCAGGGAAACCTTATAGCAGCTTTCCAGTACCTGAAAGGGGCCTACAGGAAAGCTGGGGAGGGACTTATTACAAGGAACTGTAGCAACAGGAGGACAAAGAGGAATGACTTTTAAACTGAAAGAGGGCAGATTTAGAATAAATATAAGGACTTTTTTTTTTAATTACTATTACTTTTTATTACTTTATTTTTATTCAGTTTTTATTTCTTTTTATATCTCTTTCAATTACATTTGAGTTTTTATTGCCTCAGGTTTGAACACAGAAATTTTCTATTGCATGTACGAAACATACTGTATCTGTGATACAGTCTTTTCTCTCTGTGTGCGTACAGTCCCTGTAAAACTATGTACAGCAATTCAGGACATCACACACATTTTGCATGGGCAGAAATAACTATAAAAGCTTTTAAGAAATAGATAATCAAGTTCCCTTTGTGCTGAACAACATTTTGCATGCAGAGACCTTGCCAAGGAGCACTCAAGCTTTGTTACAGGCAAAAAGCAAAATTGTGCATAATAGTAATTGCTACATATCCTGGCATCTGTGATAGCAAACAAGTTTGCATGATTCTGAATTCAGGACAAAGAGGTAAGGAATGAAGATGAATCCTTATTGAAATAAGATAATTTCTGACAAAGGCAAATTTAAATGTTTCTAAAGAGTATCTCTGGAGATTAAAATATCTTCAATTGTAGCTGAACTGAAAGAAATTAACTCCATTATTCTTTTTAAGATAAATTATAGGCAGATTATGCAGGTTAAATTTTGGCATTATTACTTTTGATGACTTGTGTCCTTTACAGCTACAGAAAAAATAAAATTATTTTTTGTCCAAAATATTGGTAGGAGGAAACCAAGGTACAAAATGTATATATTTAAAATTAGGTTGAGTTACAGGTAGTACAGTTATTTCTAGATTAGAAGTGTTATCATGTATTTGTGATAAAGAGTACTTTAAAAGTTCATACAGGGCAATACAGTCCTTATTATAAGTCTGTGTTCACAATATTGAAGTAGACAGTCAACTGCCTTTTAAAATGTCAATATTTAATTGGCGCATTTCAGGAAAATATGTACACAGTATTACTGTGATAATAATTTTCTTCACATGGGAATACCCTGAATGAAATAAATTATTTTTATTTTTTTTTAAGATGGATTCTCTCTCAGTGCATTTGCTATTTTTATAATAGAAGTTATTTTATGAACACAAAGAAAAGCAGTGCCTGCCTCACATTTGTTCTTCTGCTAAGTAACTCTGAGGTAATAAAGTTTTTAATGCCATAGGTAGCACAGTTGGTCAGTCTGTTCCACTGCTCTGTTACTCTCATGGTAAAGAAGTTTTTCCTTATGTTTATCTTGAACATATGCTCCAGTTTGTGACCGTTGCCCCTTTTTCTGTCCCTGGACACCACTGAGAAGAGTCTGGCCCCATCCTCCTGATTCCCACCTGTCACGATCCGGTATTGGGGTACGTGGCAATTTTAATAAATAAAGGTGATCCCAAATGGTGAAATTAAGACACAAACGAGGTCAGATGTCACGCACACAACAAACTTTTATTGCAATAATACAACAAAAGTCCCTAGAGCGGATAGGACAGGCAGGAAAACAGAGAGAGGAAGGAGAGGAGAAAGCAGAGAGATAGAGGACAGAAAGCGAGAGCAGAGTTACCACCCACGGTTCGGTGATGTCGTCGATGTCGTCGGTGGGGAAGTAGTTCCAGGTGGAGAAGTGCTTCCTTGCACCCACAGAGTCCCACATTTTTATACAGTCCTTGCCCACTGCACCCCCACTTCTCTCCCTGCATAGGGAAAAACCCTTCGGATCTTCTCTGTGATAGCAGGGGCAGGTATGATGCCAGGGGCTATTTAGTCTTTGTTTGGCTAATCGATGAGATCAGCCATTACAAAGGAGGAGGTTGAGTCAATTGCCACCACAGGATTAGTTCCTTGCTGTGGAGTTTCGGTCCTAGGAAGTACCTTGAGACTGGCACTCCTTGTCTTGTCCTGCAAAATCGCATCAGCAGGTGTCGTTCAACTCTCAGATGCCTCGGGACAGACAAAAGATATCCTGAGTGCCAAAGTCCAAGCTTATCTCTTGGATTGTTCGAGGCAAGCACTGTACATCCTGAATGCCACACCACCTTTTAGACATTTATAAGCATTACTGAGATCCACTCTCAGCCTGTTTTTCTCTAAGATGCTCCTGTCCCTTAGTCATCTTAGTGGCCCTATGCTGGACTACCTTCTGTAGTTCCTTGTCCTTCTTGAGCAGGTCCCTATTCTGTTTTTAAGTTCATGCTTTAAGTGGAAAAACTTTTCTTTGCATTTTTTTTTTTCCTGATAAAAGGAAATGCTATAAAATGCTATAGATATCAGGTATAGACAAAACAAACAAACAAACAAACATTTCAGGTATAGTAAAAGATACTGCGAGAGCAACATAGAAAGCACATCAAACAACTTAAGCTTAAAGGAGTTTGGAAGATGTGAAGATAGGCACTTACATGAAAACTACTTAAATTAGAAAAATAATCTCACCCAGAATAGCAAATACGCATAAGTGGGAGACATTATATAAGAAGATATTAATTTCTGCTAAATGTTCCTGATGGTATCTTGCTGCCTGTTAATAATCCCTAGAAATTCTTCATCATATATGAAAATAAACTATACTTTCTCTTTTATTCTACCTTTAATTGTGTGGTGAAGAAAAGATGCTATACACAGTTTTATGCCAGAAGGTATCATCAAAACATCTGTTCCCACTTTCAAATTACAGCCTCTTATCTTCCTCCCACCTCTCTGTATTAATCACTAAGATTTAACATACCAGTCCTCTGGCAGAGTTGTAGGGCACAGCTAATGAAAAGAAAATTTAAAGATCAAAACATCTTAGGGCCCTGCAGTGGTATAAACAGGTAAAAAGGAATGCATTACTATGATGTCAGAAAAAAAAACAAAAAATGTTATAGAAGAAAATTGCAGAAATTTGAGATCCCTGGCAATCTAGTATAGAGCAAAATTCCTTCTCAAGGATTAATCCAGTGATCAACATGACCACTGGCATGTAAACAGGATGTTCAGTAAAGGAAGAGGGTTTTGGTGCCATCTGTTCCATATTCTGTCTGATCTGTCCTGCATCCAGTTTCAGTTAACATAAATTCCTTTGGTGCTTTTTTTGATCATAGCTAAGGAACAGAAGAGTATGCATGAGCCTTTTGTAGCAAATGAGTGTTTTTTGGCTGGACGGGTATTTTGATGTCACCCTTCTTTCCACCAGCTTGCAGAGCAATCTTGGTCAGATAAGACGGCCAGTACCACTTCCCAAAACAAAGTGCATGGAAGCAGAACTAGCACTACAGGTTTCCTGCCTTACTAAGCAAAAACTTAAAACATTAATGTAATGGAGATACCAAGGAGTTCAATACGAAGCTCCTTCAGAAGACAGAGGGGAATGGTGTTGGAGGAGCCTGGCAAACTGTTTCACTATAAAAATTCCACTTCAATGCTTACATGGAGTGAAGATTATATGGCAGTTAAGTGTAAACTTTAGTTCTGATACTGCTTTTTCATGGAGGCCTGTGCCACTTGCTCCCAGTTTTGATTTCACCAGCAGTAAAATTGAGACTGTATGATTTCAAGATAGTGTTTCCTAATTCTTAGTTCTATCAAAAATACATAGGAAGGATTTGTTCCAGAACCTTCTAGAAGACAATATCTGCCTATGCAAAGCTCTCCCTCAAACTAAAATTCTGAGAACATAAAGAAAATCTGATCCTAATCAATCTTTTGACAGCTTATTCCATATGATCAACAACTACTTATCTTTATAATTTCCTGACCCCAATTTATAATTAATATAAGTGAATCTGACTGAAGAATATGCAGTTCATTGGAATGAATGTCTGTTACCCAGACAGTAAAATGGTAGGATGTCAAACTGTCTTTAACTGTGACTGAGATGTCACACATTAAGGGTGATGCCTGTCCGTGATTGTTCATATAAGAAACCTATGTAAACATGGTGCTTGGAGGTACTCTGGCTTCCATATTTTTCAATGAGTTTGACATGGCTGGCCCTTAACAACTTGGATCTTATTTTCAGAAAGCTGACTTTTTTAAAACTGTAATAATTTTAAAATATTACTAAGGAGATTTCTCTTTCAAGTGCATGTACTGTAATCAAAGATGAGTTACCATGCATTTAACTCATTATCCATGGATTTATGGAAAGTACAGTAAACTTACAAAAAAAAAGTATTTTCTCTCTCTTGAAAATAACCTATTTCTATTGAAATATTTCTATAAGTGGGATTTGTCTATCAGAATATGCCTCACTAGGCCAGTTTTAACTGACTTGGCTCACAATTTCAGTATAATTTTTCCTAATATATTTTAAATAAGTAAGAATAATTCTTTCTTATAAAGAACTGCTTCCCTAGAATGAAAAAACTTCCAGGGTTCCTTTCTGTCCTTGGTCCTGGTCATGTTTAGTCACTCCTTACTTTGAAGCACTCAGCAGAAACAACCAGATGTTGGCTCCAAGGTATCAGCTGTTCTCCCTTGGGTTTAGGTCCAAGATTCCGGATGCTGTTTGTTCACTGGTGTTTTGGGTATTCTTCTGATGACATGGAGGAGCAGGGAGGAATGTAAGGGGTCTGCCTTGCCTGCCACCACCTTGGTAGCTGTTGGTGATGATACAGTATGCTTTCTATTAGCCCTTTGTTCTGATCAAGAAGGTAAAACTGATTCATAGCTTACACATATTTTCTTTATGTAGGAAAAAAAAATCCAGAATATATGCAGAGAAACAACCTGTAAACAGTAAGACTAATATTTCACATTCCCAATTGTACATTAACATCAAGTGAAATTCTGTACAACCTACCCCAGTACAAGTTGGCACACAATTGCACCCCATCTTGTCTGGAGCCATCTCTTGCAATTACATGCAATTACAAATTAATAGCCATTGCAGCTCTTGAAGAGTCACAATGCTGTTTGTGCAGAAGTGCATCCAATAGCAGCACCGACTCACTCCCATCCTGTGACCTAGATGCAAATTGATATCGACAGTGATAGAGGGACACTGTACCACAGTAAATTGCTTATCCTGCCTAAGAAAACTAACTTGCATAATTTGCAATTTGTTAAATTAATTTATGCCACAGTACCTACTTATTACAATTTTTTGCTAAGTTGCAATCGCGTCTCTTCTTGATTGCAGCAGATTAGTTCCTGTTTACACCAGGATCACCTTTGACAGCACTTTGCCCCAAAGCAGACCTCTGAAATCAGTGATGTTCCACACACATGCTCTTGGGATTTGTTCGTGGCAGATCCTCATTGTTAAACTGTTCTGTTGCACGGCCTACCCAGATGTACAAAGACATTTGACATTATATGAGAGCCCCCAGGCAACTTTAAATTCAGATCAGGTCAGTTAATCAAATGCAGATCTTCTTTATCAAAGCGGTGAAAGTTGTATGTATCTATTGTTATAGCTGCCAATTATAGTAAGAATGTCAAGATAAAATACATGCTGGTAACTAGTAGAATGTTACATATTTTGGTTTATATGAGATGAAAATTCAAATGCAATGAGAATTTTTTAAAAAATGTTTAAGCAGTGGAGTGTTTTTTAGAATATTTGTCTTCCATGGTTTTATAATAATGTTGACTTTGCCTATTAGATAAAGATCCCTAACCCTAAACATCAAAAATTTGAAGTTTGGTATCTGATGAGTTAAATAATTGCAGTAGATAAGTCATTAGTCATATGGTTTACCTAGTTACCCACACAACTTTTTAAAGAAACATTTAGTATTTCGTAACTCCTGATTTACTGTTAAATTAACAAAATTCACAAATACTGCTTCAGTGCATTTATGATTATATGTATTTTGCTTGAGGCAAATCTGACAGCCTGCATATCCATTCTGCAGTCATTTATTCTCTCTCCTCATATGAAGAATTAAATTAAGATACATTATCCTAGCACCTGGAGAAGGAGAATAGTCATAGGCATTTGCTTTCTTTGTTGTTGTTTTTCTCCTTTTTATCTTAGCATGCACATACTTTAATTGTCAAGTTTATATTCTCACTTGCATCTGATGCAGTCCACTTTTTAGTTAACTTGCTGGATATTTTAGACTTTCTAATAAAAAACTCTTCATGGAATGTTTTTCACCCTTGATTAAGCATATTCAGTAGAAATAAAACAAAATTATGAAAAAAACAATTCCTGGCAAAGTATTTAATTTATTTAATTAACTGTTTTTACAGTCATCATACAATTGGACTTGAACTGATTTGCATGTGAATGGGGAATGCAGAGCAATGCCCTAACACAAAAAAACCCAAACAACCCTGATTGGTCTAATTGCTTATCTGCTACTGAGCTTTCAGGAGGAATGCATTCCTAGTCTCAACATATTGATACAAGTACAGAAGAGTCTAAAATAATTGAACTACTGTAGCTGAGGAAATTATTGGCTTAAGCATAAAATATCAGATAAGATATAACATGATAAAAAGCCTTCATTTTTGCTACTTTAATTTTAAGGTAATTATCTTACAAAATACAGACATAAGTACTGTTGAAGTGTCATTTTCTTCACATAGCTAATATTCTAGAAAACATCAGTGAATTTAAAACTAAGTATTCTTGAGTATATCTTGTTCAAATAGAAGCAAAACTATATGTAACAGAATATATTGATCTTCCCGACAAGTTTTATAAATTAAGAACAAGTTCTTCCTACTACAAAACCTCTTACTTTGATGTCATTATTAGTTTAATTGCTGACTTCCCTATATCTCCCGTATACGGTCTTCACTGCATTCTGCCTAATGAGTAATGAAAAGTTATTACAGGAAGTGTCATAAATATGAGAATGTGTGGAAAACATTAAAAATCTAGCAGAGATGATTGGATAAGTCATCTTCTAGCATTTAATTATGGAAATACCTGAATGTCTGTCAGATTATTTTTTTGCACAGTTATAATTATTCTGATTATAATGCAGAGCCATTAAAATTGAAAACAGTCCTTATTGTTTAATAAAGTCCTTAAATTTAACAAATAACTCACAAAGAATTACTCTGTCCTGAGGGTAGGCTATGTATTGGATTAGTAGATGAAATCCTCACTGTGGAGGTCTTGGCTTGAGGAAGTTAAGATCTGAGCAGAAAAAAAATTAAATCAACAGAGAGAATCCTATTGAGTTCAATGGGATCAAGCCTTTGGAGAGTAGCCTGGAGGTCCTCAAAGCCAGACAGCTTGCCACAGCTAACCATTTGTCTCCAGGCTGGGTGTATTTTCCTGCAGAACCGTCTAGCTGGCACCAGCAAGCCAGCTGCCACTGGAATTGCCTGACAGGCTATTTTTTAAGTCTTCTGGCACAGAGAATAAAAACAAAAATATATAAATCCTTCTGGTATCTTGTCTGAATTTTATGCCTCTAGTTATGTAGGTTTTTCAGTTATCTGAAACTTTCAGATAGTTGGACTGCACTGCTTTTTTGTCTTTGTTTAAGAGGTTTGTTCTGATTATCTCAAATTACTTAATACTTAGACATAATATATAGATTAAAATTATTTACCGGCATACCTGGAAAAAGGTATGCTAACCACAGCTAAAATATGTGGTAACTTAAATATTTTATTTGGGAATGTTCCTGGACACAGGCCAAGAATTCTGCCCTTATGAAACTAATTTTATAGCTGTTCTGAAGAGTATGAGGAAAAGTGTCATAAATCCAATATTACAGGTTAAGTAGCTTATGTAAGCTGTTGGTGTATAACTGGAGCAAAAGTACAGAGGACAAGTTGCTCTGCAGATATTGCAAATTATCCTGTATAAATAATTATCTCAAAGTGTACAGTATTAGAGCAAGATAAAACTATAAATCTTCTTTCTTTAAAGAGTTTTAGGACTTTAGCATTTAAAACTTCAAGTTCTTTTCTTTGAAGAACTATAGCCTTCATCTCCTTCTGTCTATTATCTCATTTTTAACCAAAAGAAATATAGTTACAAGGAATGCTAAAGCAAATTTAAAAATGGAAAGGGAGTAAACATAGTGACCAATATGGCAAGAGTAATAGCTATATTAAGAATTTGCAATGTAAAATATGTTGACAGTAAATATTTCAGCAGAAACAGTAAGGCTCTATTTTAAAGCAATGTACAGAAAATATATGCCTTAAAAATCACTATAAACTTTCAGAAAACCCAAATATGCCACTCATTTACAACATAAAAATAAAATTAAGAAATATAATTGTATTGAAGTTAATCAGCATTAAGCAAGTGTGTAGGCAGAAGGATTGTAAAATAAAGCTGTAAAAATCCTGCTATGATGCAAATTACACACAGGTCAATGAACTGAATAAAGCTATCTTCAGTATTTACTTCCACAGGCTCTACATTTTAAGCTTTTTTTCTTGCTGTGCAATGATTTTATACATTTAGTTCAGCTATGTTACAGCTGCAGGCATACATGTTGTAAACACCATGAAAAATCTGGCCCGGTACTCAATGCATTCCTTGATAAATAGTCAGCATATAGCCACAGTTCACATAAAATATAAAATATAACATATAAATATAACATATGCCCTACCTTCTTTCCTTCAAATAAAAATAATTGCTGTACATTATATATCTGGGTGTGTTATCTGTTGATAAAACGTTGGTTTTTGCAGGATACTTGATATCAGCACTTGCATAAAGCTGTGAGCCACAATCCAGCCATCCCAGAGTGCAGTTACAGATCAGCTCAGTAATAAATACTGACTGCCTGAATTCCTCTGACATGGAAAACAGTATTTGAAATATTTGTCATTCATCTTCAGGATACAGCAATTGCAAACTGTTTATGTTTCATCTTTATGCATCTTGCAGAGAGATTCAGCTGCATCATTTTCATCAGTGGTTAATGAGCTGCAGCGCAGTCTACTGGCCTTTAGATTTCTCTTTTCTCTCAAGTCATTGTACTGCATTTCTCATTTTCTTTTCTCACTTGTAAAAATGAGAACTAAACTTGCCAGAACTATGAATGATGTAGATTAAACCTGGATTGCCTTTTCAAATCTGCTCAAGATGTGAGAAGTTAATTTTCTTGTCTGTGTGCCTGTTCCCATTTCCCTACTTTCTCTGTCTTGTCTGTGGGGGTTCTAAGCTACTAGAACAGCCATATTCATATGTGCTGCACATATACTAGTACTGAGGGCAATGAATTTAAACCGCTTCGCAAACTGGCATCTGTAACATCATGAACTAATAATGAAAAAGCAGCATGCATAAGAGAAAGAAAAGTTAAATATGAACAAAACTTAGAAGTCTCTTATGAACAAGCATATTTCTTTTCAGCCAAAAGCCTATTTTATTTCCACATAATTTATTTACTGTTGGTTTTAAGTTGATATGAAAACTGCCTAGAATAATTTTAAAAATACTTCTTCATTTTTGACAAAAACAGAAATAAGAGTCATGGTGTAAAACTAAGGAAGAAGGAAAAGTGAGTGGACTGTAGTAAATCCTTAAGTGATAACTCTACTTCAAGTAGAACATCATGAAAAGTATTTCAGATAACTATTCTAACACCAAAATATTCCATATTAAGGTCTAAAACGTCAGGCATGAAATGGCTAAACTCCAAAAGTATAGAGAATTTAAGTCATGTAGTGACAGACTGGTTGTAGACTCACAAGAATAAATACATAATGACAAAATGACAGTAATTGCAGTCTAGTGCCAGTGTAGCTGTTTTGTGGGCAATCCAAAACCATGGATGTTTTAAATAACAATTCAAAGGAGTAGTGCTAAGTAATATTCTCATATAATTAATGATGTGGTTATGTAAATTAGTTGAAATAACAGGAATAAAAAATACCAGAACAATTCAATAACTACATTGTGAAGTATACCTTAACTTTAAATGAGTCTGTCTCATTGAACTACTTCAGCAATTGTTTGACTTCAGAAACCATTCAGTGAGGGTTTCTGCAAAAAGTGAAAAAAAAGACAGAGGCATCTGGGGTTTAGTCAGGTTTTATAAAAACTCAATAACATAGAAGCTTGTTTGATAAATTGCACATGCATATGATGAAGTCATGTACTTTTAAGTCCTATAACAAGGTGTATGCTAAAGTGTGATGGCATTCTAAATTAATTCCACTAATAATATGTATATAAAGCCTTTGATCTGCTTCTAGTAGAAACTTTTGACACAGAGCTTTAGGGACCTAGGACCTAGACAGTGTCTTGCCTATTTTCACCAATGTCAAATGACAGTAAAATGATGAACTGATATTGTGACCAGCACTAGGGTAGAGTAAGTCCCACACAGTGCAAGTGAGGTTTGCATAACCAGCTCCTGTCCCAGACCCTTCTGCCTCTCATTCAATATGTTGCTCTTTTGTACAGTATTATGCCACATCCTCCCTTCCACTCTGTGATGCCATGGGTTTTCTGGCCCCATTTTTGAGCAGCATACTGTCTCAGTTCAGTAGGAGTCAGCAGCGTTGCTGCCTAAGTGAACAGCAGAGAAATCCCCTTAGCACCCACATAGAAAAATAGGTGAGTGCACTCAAGGGCAGCCATCAGTGGATGAGTTTCTGCTCTGCAACCTATCCACCCACCCACTGATAGCCTCTTCACAGCACAACCCACAATGTCTCCTACTTTGGAACATAATAAATCAGTTTGTCACACTGCAAGTGTCTTCTGCAAGTTCAGTAGCAAAGATTACTCCCTGGCTTACACTGGATGTACCTGGAGTGTCCTGCTTCAGTTTGAAAGATGACTATAGAGGAAAATATTGTTTTAAAAGAAAAATGAAAGCTGCTACTCAGCCACGTAATTCTTTGGCCATGTGATTTGTTTTCCATTGGTATTCCATTTTTTAAAAATGAAAAGTTTGAGTGTAAGCCCACATTAGAGTCCCTATTTCTAAAGTTTTCAGTTAACATTTTTTGTTCTGCTGACCCTACATTTCTGTATAAAGCTGAATTTTATGCTATGCCAATGGGGTCCAAGTCCAGTGGTGTATTTAATCACCTCAGTAACTCTAATGATATAAGTACCTCCACTGAAATCAATATCATTCCTCACACACTTAAATTGTATCCCTATTTAAGTGCTTTCTTGGATTCAGGCCTAAAATACTGTCATTAGAATACTTGTTTCTTTGTATGTCAGAGAAATATCACAATAAAAGAGATATTTCTGGAAAATTTCGTATCTCAGATGCATGCTTATTTCATAAGGTCAGATTGAGTCAATGTATCTCATTAATAAAAATTATACACAATCAACATGTAATTTTTTAAGCCTGTCGATTTGCTTTAAATCATTTGCAAAGCCTGTTTTCATTATGAACAGTTTTTCATTACAAGGTGGACATATTCCATTTTTTCCTAAATAGTCCTGTATGAATAAAGATTAATTAGAATAGAGTTTTGTTCAGATTCAATTCAGATCTGAAGAGAAAGATACAGTTTACTATTATTGCCATTCCTGGGACCCTGTCATGGTTTTAGCCAATAACCATGTGACAAATGCTGTTATCCCCTCACTGCCCTCCCATGGGAAGATAAAAAGGGGAATAAGGGGGAGAGAATTTCAGGTTGGAAAAAAACAAACAAAGTAGAATAGGTTTAATGATGTAGTAATTATGATGGTGAATTACAAATATATACAAAATATTTAAGTGTGGAACCCACACTCCTCCATTGGTTATTACTTCCCAACCAGAGAAGTCCCAAACTGGACTCAGCAGCAGACAGGTGTGCCAGAGTTGAGGGTCCCAGTGACCATCCACAAAAACCTTGGAGCAGCCACGCCAGTTCTACTTAGGGAGGCAGGAGCGGGCAAGCTGTCTCAAGAACTTATGCTCTTCTCAGGAGAACAAACAGAACACAGGGACAGCAGCAGGAGAGAAGCGAAAACATGTGGGTCATCTGACGCCCTCTCCTCCTCACAGGCGCAGCTACCCCCGCACTGGAACTAACAGAGACTTAGGCTGCTGGGGAGTTCTCAGAAGGGCTCAGGTTACTATGGCTATAGGAAATTTTTATCCTGGTTCTCTCAAACTAGGACAGAGCCAAAGCAAGAACTGCTGTTTGGCAGGGAGGCAGCATCACAAATTTCCATCTGAGAAATAAATATCTAAAAGTAACCAGAATCAGGTATAATCCCAAACTATTCTGACTAATGGAACGGGCAAAAAGTGTATAGGATATGAAGTCTGCTGGTAGAGGTTGCCTTTGGTATCTTTGTACTCTATGCAAATTCCATAGTTGTTCAGGCAAATTAGATTAACTGAGGCAAATTGAAGCATAATCCTTCCCTCATCAGGTGTTCATAGCATCACATACATCAGCATCTTACCATAAGTACTGAAGGTCATTCTCCCATATTGTGACACTATAAGAGCATAAACAAATCAGTATTACTTATGACACTGCAGGAATAAGGAAATCCCATTAAACATCTCTTACTTAAGATTTACTGATTTGACAATTTTGTGTCATCTAAGTTAAATGCAATTGCAAACGAGCACAACAAAGATTAATATTTAAATCGGTAGTAAGATACTTAGTGAAATCAATAAAATACTTTAAAAAAAATTCATATGGACAAGTTACAAAATATTAATTATTGCATACAAGCATATATTTCTCTATTATTGCTAAAGCATTTGTTTAAAAATACTGTAAAGCTAAAGTAAAGAGACAAGACAGGTTTTTTTTCTCTAACTTAGGCTCTATTCCTATTTTTACAATGAACATAAAATATTTTCTATTTCTTCAATGTTGCAGATAACTGGAGAACACTAAAAGATTAATATTCACATTACTACATTTTCAGTCAAGGGGGCACAGAATTCTCATTCAAGATCATTGAAAGTATTAATTGAGTCAGTCATTAATCATAACAAAGTTTGGAACAACAGGAAAACTTCAGAAGACTGGAGGGGAGAGGAACACTTTTTTGCTATGTAAAAAGATCCGGTAAAAGAACTCTTAGACATTTAGATTTGTTAGGTTGACAGTACTTCCAAAAAACAATTATAGTAAGAATTTAGAGACAAATTGGAGACAGCAATATAATTAACATCAATTATCACTATTTTAGGAAAACATTCAGCATCAAATAAAATGGACATTTACGGCACAATCACAAGTACAGTTAAGAGGAAACATCCCCACATGAAACAAAAGAAGACAACTATATATATATATATATTTAATTAGTATCATAAAATACACATCAGTGCCTTGCAAAATAAGGGGTTCCCAGAAATACTGAAACTAAAATTAGCTGAGACATAAGTAATATTTACTATGAAACCTCTGCAGAGCAGGGATTTTTTAGTTAGATGTGGAAGAGATCTGTGCTTAGTTTAAAGATGTTCAGTATTTTAATAATAAAAAGATATATAAGCAAAATTTTCACTTGGAAGTAAGGCTGACAGAGTAATATATAGATGGAGACCTGCAAGATATAAAAATTACATGGCATGGTAAGATGAGTGCTTGGATGATGAAATGAGTGTTTGTTTCAAAATCGATTTGTTAAACTGAGAAATTGGGCAACATTTGCAAATAAGGATTAAACTGTAGTTCAGAGATACTCAGAGAAGATTATGGATCACAGTAGCATCTCACCTGTTGCAAAAAAATATGATGTTGTATGTAAGATGTTGATGTAAGAAGTGAGAGAGGTTAAATATTACTAGGAAGAACAATACCTGTGAGACCATTATGCCAATTTTCTATCTAGTCCTTGGGCTGTTTTTTCTAAAACGATTTGGGAAAGCATTAAAGCTTCAAAACTTTGCCATGCAAGGCAGATTGACAACATCTTATCTTATAGCTAGCTGCATGCATGCTTCTTGAAAGCAGGAAAGGCAATTTACCCTCCACTGTGACTATTTATTAGCTTTTTAATTGTCTTGGACTAGTTCTGTACAAGAAACCACTAAATCATTGTTGACATGAAAGGATGTGAATGGTGGGTGAAAGCATCTGTGTGTTTAATTTCTGAGTAAATAAATTGCATGTATTAAAACAGTATTTCTAACACCAGTTGAAGAGCAATTTAAGCTGCTATTATGTTCTTGGTCAGTTATTTTTAAGCAGTTGTAGCTGCAATGCATTACTTAGATGAAAATGGCAGCATTGGCAGCAATCCTATAGTCACAGCTGTCCTCAAGTTTATGGTAGGAATACTCAGAGACCGGCATTTAGATTTGATTCCCTAGAAACAGATTTTGTCTTTGAATGAAATAATACAGTTTTTGAGGAAAAGTTAATTTAAAAAGTATGTTCTCATATTTTTTTTCAGTAGGTGCAAACAGACTTTATAATAAACCTGGTATCATAAGAAAAGGTTGTGGAAATGTTTGTGTGAAAAGTAGTTTGAAGAATACTGTGCCGGTTTTGGTAGTGGGGGAAGTGCCCCAGGGTGGTTCTGATAAGAAGCTGAGAAGCTCCCCCTGCTCAAAACCCAGCCCAGGAGCCATTAGAGAGAGAATAGATGCACCTCAGTGCCTAATATACGAAAGAACTGAGACAAGATCTGAGCAGAGCAAGCACTTAGTAGGTAGAAAAAAAGAAGAGCTGAGTTGGAGAGGCGGAGCGGTGCTGGTGGTTGGTGAGAAAGAAGGGGAAGAAGATGCCCAAGCAGAAGTTTCCCTGCAACCCATGGTGAGATGGCAGCTGTCCCCCTGGGCTCATGGAGGAACGTGGTGGAACATTCCCTGGGGGCGCCAGGAGGATTGAAATTGGCCAGGGGACTTGGATTTTATGGCCAGTGGATTTGCTGCCAGTGGACTCTGATTACGCAGCTTTGGAAGACCCCGGTGCCAGCGGAGTTTGTTCCCAAAGCAGCCCGTGACTCTGTGGGAAGCCCAGGCTGGAGCAGCTCCGGACCTCGTCGGAAGGACTCATGAAGGAGAGGTTTGTGGAGGACTCTCTCCCATGGGAGGGACCCCATGGGGAAGCAGGGAAGGACTGTAAGGAATCCTTCTTCCTGAGGAGGAAGGAGCAGCAGGAACCACCAGCCTGTGAACTGACTCTAAACCCCATGCCCTGTCCCCCTGTGCTGCTGTGGGGAAGGAGGGAGAGAAACTGGGAACAAAGTCATTTCGGCCTGGGAAGAAGGGAGGGGTGGGGTAACATATGCAAACCCTGCTCTTTGTGTTGTCTGTGTCCTGGGTGCATTTTATTAGTGTGAAATTAAATTATTATTTTTTCCCCAAATTGAGTCTGTTTTGCCCAGGACCTTAATCAGTGAAAGTCTTCCTTGTCCTTTGTCTAGACCCATGAGCTTTGTCCTCCTCATCCCAGAGTTTATGTGGGTCAAAGGGAGTTGAGTGAGTGGCCATGGGGTTGTTCCTTTGTTGTCATCTTAGGCCCAAACCATGACATACACACTATTAAAATAAAAACACTTGAGAAATATTTTATTTTATGCTCATGGAAATCAACCACCTGTAAGGCATTTGGTTTAAATCCTTATACAACAAAGCTGAATTCCTATATCAAATTGACTGTAGAAACACAAATGAACTGTAGCAGATCTTGGGATTTCATAGACTGTTTTTCCACTTTGTATGCTCATCAGACTGTCACCAGATTTTTAGAACAGAGATAAGAAGCAAAATTTAATAAGGACCAAATTCTGTGTGAAAGAAGCAATATAAAAATTTCAGTCCTGGGCATCTCTGGTATTTCCATTCAGATGGGTTCTGGTTCCTTTACCTTAGACTTTATTTGCTTTTTTAATATTTCATTTATTTTCAAATACACCATTACGAACATTTTTAAAATACATCTTGTGATCTTAAAAGCCTGTGGATAATATAACTTAGCTATATCCCAGGCAGTTGATCCTTGCTGGTTCTCATGGTCTTAAATATTAAGTTTAATCAGGTGAATTAACATTATCAAAAACGCTTTAATGAAATCTCAATTATGAGAAAGTGCAGAACTTCTCTTTTCTCATTTTCTGTCTTCTGGGAGATAGTTTCCAAAGCACCTTAAAGGTATAGGGGCCTGATTTCCACTGTCTACCTACAGCAGTTAAACACCTGACCTGCCCTGACAAAATAGGTAGTAACTCCCACATGTACCTTTCATTTTGTCTTACTGAAAGTAGCATCACTGGTCACATACCTAAGTTCCTTAGTTTATCAATAAAACTCAAGATTTCTTCCCTATCAAGTTCTTTTTATAAATATTACATATTCCATAAATATTACATATTTTTAGCCTTCCTCTGTAGCACAGGCCATCCTCAGAACCTAAAATAATCTGGAAGCTTTGTCTAACAAAATATCTTTACTTTTTTGGCACAAGTCTTAATTTTATGACAGTGTACTGTAAAGATTTCTGAAAGAGATATGAAGAAAATGTTAACTCTTCTGAAAGAAACATTTATTTCATGATAAGCAGCTTTCAAGAGTGAGAAAGGAGAAGATAACTTATTAAATGACTTCGTTTCTGCTTGTTATAGCTCCTGTGACTTATGCTGCTTCTAAAATTTGCTGATTCCCACACTTCTCTGAAGAAAGACTCACTGTCTTTCTAGGATCTTATATGACATTTGATCTTTTTTAAAATTTGTAGAACTTCAGAATACCGTTAGTGATAGAACACTACTATTAGTGTAACTGGATTAATAACCCATAAAGCCTATGACCAGAAATCTTTAAGCAACTGATAGGAATTCATGTTCAGTTTGGAAAGGCCAAAACTGGCTACAGTCTGTACGCTTTCTTATTTTCTATTACTGGTTGTATATTTTATGAAGAATTCACCAAAAAATGTAAAAGTTAGTTGTATCATATGTGTGGACAGGAATATGCTAAGTTTCATCTGTCATATCCTACATTTAAATATGCTTTCAGGTTATCACTTTCTCCTTGATACTAAAATGACCATAAAGCTGTTTCTTTTGGTTTGCTTCTCAATTTATCGTGTCACGCTTCCCCACTAGGTAGTTTAAATAATAACATATAGTAGATATTGGAAAATGAAGTTAATTTTAATTCCCGAAGGAGGTCCCTCCAAAGGCTGAACAAGTCACCTATTGTTTAGTATACTTGTGGCATGTCATTGTACATCTTTTAAATGCCTTTATTTTAGGACAACACTTGTCCAATATTTTCCCCAGCACTTAACTCACTTTTAAAAGGAAAAAATTCTACCTGTGTAGCTAAGAGAACAAAGAAGTCTTGGATTTTCAAACTCCAATTCTTTCTGCCATGTAACAACATACCCGAGGTGCTCCCTGAATATCCCCATACGTACTGGGGAAACAAGAATCCTTGCAGACAATATCAGGAAATTCTTTTGTTACCTGGCACAAGAGATAAGAAACAATGCTGAAAAAGTTTTTTCTTACCATTTCCTTCTTAGTTGTTCAGTAAATAAAAAATATCAGGCAAGTGTTTCCCTAAAAAAAACACCAAAAAAGAAAACAAATAAATTTAGCTAAATATAGATTATGCAAAAAGACAGGAGAGCAAATAATAAATTCCACAATTTTTTAATTGAAAGTCCTAAAAAAATGGGTCACTTAATAAATTGAAAGACAATATTGTTGACTTAAAATTACTTCAAGTATATGAGGCTTTTATAAGAAAAAACAAAATGGTCTTTTATCAGTAAGGTAATAAATAATTGCTTTCATAAGAACACTCATCATGAAGGGGAAATGCACACATAAATGTGAATAAATAAATGTGAACCTGAATGAGCAAACTAAAGATGATTGTGTCAACAAAAAAACTCCAAGGCGGCAGGCACAAAAGAATAATTAGACTGAAGAAAGCAAATAGAAATTTGAGTAAAGGAGGAGTAGATACTTGATTTTTTTAGATTATGAGGCCCCGGATAACTGATCTATAGTTAAGTGATTTTGCTTGTGTATTTCTATCTGTACAAGGTGAATTTCTGCTTAGGGTAGATTTGCAAAGAAACATCTTGATTTAGCCTAAAGTCAGAATTTTTACACTGAATAGAGAAGAATACATTATTAACTGAAGGCAATTCTGATAATTTACTTTTTTATCAAGTTGTTTTTACACTATATGTGAATCAAAACTTAGTGGTTAGGCAGAGTTCCAATCAGAATACAGGGGAAAAAGGCTTGCATTTCAGTTGCTATATATAATTAACTCATGCTGGAACAACATTGTCATGCAGTACAAATTTGAATATTTTTTTTCCCATCATAATTTCACACTGTAATGCCAACATGATAGACTCATAATGGGCTCCCTATAGACACATACAGAAATCATTTTGTCATGGTTATCTCACCTTGTAACAGCATAGAAAGCTGTTGGTCTCCATGGTCTTGCATTAAACTGTCACATCATTGTAAAAATTCTCTGTTGCAGTATATGGTGATGGTACAGCTTGAGTGCTGTGAAAAATAACTGCTTCTTTGCCCATATTCACTGTTTCTGCAAAATCAGATATACTCTGTTACTCATGAATGTGAGGGGAAAACATTTTTCAACAATAAGTGATGATAGAGATTAACCATTTTGTTTGCTTGTTTAGCTGCCTCAGAATGATCACACCAGCATTTTACCACATCAGTACTAAAACCTGTGGCAGTATTTTTATGCTTCTAGGTACCTGTACTTTGGCTTGTCCTGATTCTAAATATTATACTCAAACATGCATTTTTTCCTTATGCTTATTTAATTTCTTATACAAAATATAGCTCATCTATATTAGTGCCCCTTGGGCACTAATAATAAGTTTCTGGGTATTCATTTTTCAGTGGTTTTTTTTCCTGCCTGTGTCCCAGCTGTAGCTTTATACCAGTTTACTGAGATGGAAGAAAAATTTATTATCTTGTTGCTGCAAGGGGAAAAATGAGATGGACTGCTCTTGTTTAGCTCTAAGGCCAAATCTTTGTGATTTTTTGTTGTTGGTTTTTTTTTTTATTTTGGTTTAGTTTTTTTTTTAACCCATTTTAATCATACAGCTAGAAAGCAGTATGTGTTCAGCTGTACCAGTGAGGTATGTTAATTGGATGGACTACTCTCTGAATACTTAGCAGACAAAATGTATCTGGCCTATCAAGAGCACAGCTAAGGATGTTTAAACACGGGTGCAAACTGGGCCAGGAGAGGCCTCTCTTGAAGCCTATGCAGCAATGGTGGTGAGGCAACACGTGACATGGACTCCAGTCTGGGATGGAGCACAGTCCCCAGCACATCAGGGGCCTCAACACAGATGATATCACAGAATTATTTAGCTTGGAAAAAACCTTTACAATCATTGAGTCAAACCTAGCACTGTCAAGTTCACAACTAAATTATGTCCTTAAATTTCACACCTACATGCCATTTAAATAACTCCAGGCATGGTGACTCAACCAATTTTCTGATCAGCCTGTTCCAATTCTTGACAACCCTTTCAGTGATTTTTTTCCTAATTCAATCTAAACCTTCCCTGGCTCAACTTCAGTCCATTTCCTCTTGTTCTATCACTTGAAAGAAGAGACTGACTCCCACCTTGCTACAACCTCGTTTCAGGTAGTGATTGAGGGTGATAAGGCCTCCCCTGAGCCTTGTCTCCAGAGCTCCTTGGTAAGATGATGCCATCTAGGTCTTGGTGACAGGCTGAGTTCAGAGGATCCCCTGGGGATGGGACAGGGGACATCGGTGGGGAGAGATGTTCTGAAAAGACATAAAGAAGAGATTTTCAACAGGAGTACCATCAAGGAGTGGCACAGGCTTCCCAGAGAGGTCATACAGTCTCCATCCTTGGAGGTTTTCATGACTGGATAAAGCCCTGAGCAACCTAGACTGATCTCATAGTTGACCCTGATCTAAACAGGCAGTCGGTCTACGTGACTGCCTGAAATCAATTCCCTCTTCATTCTACGATTTTTTAATTATAATCAAGTTCAAGACAGATGGTAATACAGTTTTCCTATTATATTTCAATACAATTATTTTGTTCTACAAATACAGAAAAATATGTCTGAACTATCATCAGATTTCTGTACAATCTAAATTTGTAGTAGGTAAAATATTTCTGCTGGTTATTTATTTATTGGATGTTGAACCATCACAGTATATGCTATCTCTTTTATATTCCATTCCCTCATCTTAGGCTCAGATTGTAAATTATTTGGGATACTGATGGTATCTTTGGGTAAGTCACAAGTACAGTTAGTTACTGAACTGTATATCAACTGGCATATGAAGAGTAGAAGAAATTTAAACCTAATAAACTACATTTCTCTCTCTGATAAATACATTTCTAACTCTTCAAACACACTCAACAAGACTGCCCTTCATCTAGGATCTTTTGTCCAGCCAAGATCTTCACCTCCTTTACCAACTCCATTCTCTACAAAACCACTAATGTTTTTTCAGTAGCTCATGTTTTTCAGCATGAGGTCTCAGAATACATAATCCCCCAGTTCTCCTAGACTAAGGAGCCATTGTACAGAAGCTCAACAGGTCATCAGATGGGTGATTCTCTCTCATGTCTATTAACTGGAAGAATCAAGACACACATTCTATTGTTCAGATGTTAATCAAAGTTTACAATAAGACCACACAATAACTGCAGCTAACAAATTGCAGGCTTCTGCTTAAAATTTTTACCCACAATCCCATCCACAATTATCTGCTGCCTGCTGACGTTTACAATTTAATCTGCCTTTTTTTTTTTTGTTTTTTTTTTTTCAAGGATATCAATTCAACCAGTTTCACTGGGAGTCATACTTAGTGTCTTTGCCCCTACAAATTACAGGAAATTAGGGAGTCTTAATTAACTGTTTATGTGATAGAATTTGTGTAGGTTTTACCAGCAAGAGGCAAAAAGTAAACATTGAAGTCATAGATCAAATGCTACATATTTAAAACTATTTGGTATTTAGATTTAAGATGAGCATCCAGACTATTTCTAAACTTATGTTTCAGTTTTTCATCAGGTAAAATTGTGTCCTGAATACTTTGCTTGTAAAAACAGCTAATTGAAACAGTTACAAATCTAAGGAGTTGTGGAATTACTAGTATTCTGTTGAATTATTTTTAAAAATCAAAACAGTGCTCCATGTCCCCTGAGATATTTTTCTGGAAAAAAGAGCATCTGTGTTGTGCATCTGCTGGGCAATAAGTATATATAACAGTTATATACATGAGAATTTTAGTCATTTGGATAGAAAAGTTTCCATCTGGTTATTAGAGTCCAGATGTACAATTATTATTTTTCATACCCTTTGTCCATTTTATTTCTTTTACAGTGAATGAATCAAGAATATGTTTGCTTGATTTCCATTTAAAATCTGTTAGAAAAATAAATGTAGAATGAGATATCACTAGAACAAAACAGAACAGCTACAATAAGAAAAGAAAGTAGAAATCCAAACAAAAGAATGCCAAGCAAAACCAGTTTTTCTGATGCTTTTTAATATACTGCTGCTAATACATTTACACCAGGGAAAATCTTGGCTACATAGGTGTGTTGTACTTTCTTACAACTATATGCACTTCATAAGAATTTCCTTCTATTCAACCTGTAAATCCTGTTATTCTTTTCACTCAAACTGTAAGTCCTGAAAATCACAAATGCAAGAAGAGGTTTTTCAGGCCTAGAAATATAATTGAAACAATAGCTGTCCCTGTGCTGACTGTGGTAACAGGTATGTTCAGCATCTCACTTGGAACAGAGCTCTTTGTGCTGGCATCTGTAGCTTTTTAACAGTGGGAGGCACCCAGGTACTGTTCATGCATCCTTAGTTTCAATGTGGCTTTATAAATTTGTCTGCAGCAATGACATCTCTGAAAAAGACAGATTGTAATGTTTAAAAAAAATTACATTGTTTTTAACAGGAATGGAAGAAACCACTCTGATGCTTTTCATCTTTAAAAAAAACATTCACAGAGCATTTGAAAATTAAAATGGGTTGAAAGAAAAGCCTGGAAAAACTCCTGCTGTCACACAAGTAAAATCAGCAAGCCTCAGCTTGCACAGTTTTTATACAATCATCCTGTCAGGGGGCATGGTTTTCTATTCAGTCCTACATTATGGTTTGTGTGACTAGCATCTCCCACATGCAAGTGTGTCTTTATTTTTCTTTGCAAGGGCAAATCATATGGAGATTTTTAAAAATAATTGAATACATGTAGTCTCTGCTATATGTTTGTTCTTAATTCTTATTGAAATTTGTTCAGCAGTCTTGCACTGGCTGTCAAGAAAGCTTTATCTCCCATATAATAATTCTAACCCTTGTAGTAGACAATGTTTCTGTTCTCTCCCTGTTCTGAAGTTCTCTGAGCCTTTGATACTTTAGGCTCACACTGCTGAGTGCTTAAAAAATAAAAAATACGACATGAAATTCGATTGGGGTGCAGGGTGGTTTGCAGACAACAAGATAGCTAAGTTATGGATGTCCTCTTTTCCTTCCTAACCCCAGGGAGTTAGTAATGGCTTAACCTTTAACAACCAGAGATATAAAACAAATAATCTGGATGCAGATTTAGAAAACTAGTATCTGGGAGATGAGATTCTGTTGTTCAGTATTCCAAGATTAATCCCCAGGATTCCATTCATTTTAGATTAGTACTGTAGCCAGTACTGTACCCTCAGCTGGGGTAGTTAATCCTGTGGAGGTCAGTGAAATTTTGTAGAAGCAGAACAGTTTGCACACACCTTATTCCTTGCATGACTGTGGACTTTATTTTTTCCTTTTTTGCAACTATTATGTATAAACTCACAAACTATGGAAATAATTCTAAAAGGGTCAAAGTCTGGAAAAGCCATAATTAATGTTGCCACTCTGATTTTCTGTACCCTCTCTCTTCCACTCTGTGCAAATCCATTATAATCTGAAGCTCCATAAATTATTTTTGCTTAAAGTATGCACAATACATTTAACCCGAGAGTTGATGTTGCTACAAATATACTCCAGTATTCTTAGATGTCTGTTAAATTCCAGAGCACTATGGATGTCTTCCGTTTACAGGATTATTTGCAATTTTAGATTAAGAGGTAATAGCTACTTTCTTTTCTTTTTCCTCGATTCTAACGGTTTAGGAAACTTCTTTACTATGAATAATATTTGGTGCAGTGTAGACCCAATCACAGATGTAATCTTGATTTTTGGAAAAATATTTTCTTCTATCACATTCAGGCTGCTGATATACGTTGTTATTACAAAGCTGGCATTTTATCATATGAAGATTGTCGTACAAGCGATGTTATATCTTCTCAATAATACCTAATACTATCACAATTCATTTATGCAGATTTAAGAAGCTCATGAAAGATAATGAGTACTTCTGTGGAAAGATCTAATGAATACAAAAGTATACAGCAAGTAGCAGTAGGAAATCTAACTTTTACCTTCATATATGTTGGATGCATTTTACTCTGAAACAGATAATATTCCCTGAGGTAATTTAATAAGACTGATGAACAAAAAAATAAATTTTGTTTCCCTGACTGTGTTGCTGCATTTGGTCCCCAGTATAAAAAAGGTGGTAACATAATAGAGATACTCCAATGGAGAGCCAGCAAGATGGTCAGGGGACTGGTACAGGTTGTACATGGAGAGCTTGGGAGAACTGGGCCTGTTCAGCCTTAAGAGGAACAATTTAAGGGAGATTTTTCCCCTGTCTACAAGTAGCAAATGGGAGGCTATATAGAATGAAGAGCCAGAGTCTTTTCAGAAGAGATAAACAACTGAAGAAGATGCAACAGACCTCTCCAATCTCCAAGGCTGATTTGGGTTGTTTAATGTGTTTTTTTTAAAATCAGGATGGTTGAAATCTGGGTGAGGTTTCCCAGGGCAGTTGCAGAGTCAATATGCTTGAATATACACAAAGCTTGACTGAGCCAAATCCTAAGAAAACTGATCTAATTAGAACGACTTTGAGCAGAGGGCTAGACAGGGTGACCTCCAGGGTTTCCTTCCAAATGAAGTTATTTAATGATTCTGTGATGTTTGACTTCAAGATTGACAGTGTGTCAAATTTACATCCAGACAGGTGCTCCAAAGGTAGGATTCAGGTACCTAAATACAGGCATCTAGTACCATTTTTAACACCAAGACATCTATCCTTTGCAGATGTCTTGTTTTTAACAGCCCAGAACATCTCAAATAGCAGAAGAAAGCTACATATAGACAACTGATTCCACTGAAGTTAGTATGGAGCTCTCTGAAGAAATCTTAAGTAGCATAAATATGTACAGATATTTCTCTAGGAAAGGAAAGCGTCAGACCAAACCTCAGTGACCAGAAGAATTTACCAAATTACTTCTGAAATTGTTGAACTGCTCTGCTTATATGTAATAATAATAATAATTAATAATAATAAAACCACAAAAATAATTTGCCATGATTATCATGCTGGTTATGCTCCTAGACCTTTTAGTAAAAGATTTGTATAGTTGAACTTTGTTAAAATTTAAAAAAACCTCAAGTATTCTTAAGTAGAAGGGGTTTTCCAAATGAATAATTCCAGTCTCTGGTGATGGCAACCAACCTTCTCACAATCCATTTTCTGCACTAATCAAATCCATATTTTCAGCAACTAATACTGTAAAAATTATTTTTCAGACTCAGTGAGCTTTCATCCTAACCATTCCATCTGGAATATTAGTCCAGGGTCTCACTGCTCTTGGCTATTTAAGGTCTTCTACTATGTAATTTAAATTTGTTTGTGAAAAAATCACCTCTTT
>NW_009954554.1:261941-271602 GCF_000747805.2 Chaetura pelagica
TTCCCTGATCGTTCTACAAGCCCTTTTAGCATGCTTTTTAAATTATAGAATCATACAACAGCCTAGGATGGAAGGCAACTTGTAACATAATTTTGGTCCAAATTTTCATGGCAAATGGGGCCTCGATAGGATTATCTAGAAACCTCTCCAGTCATATCTTGAAAACCTCGAGTGATGAGTACTTTACCAAGTCCCTAGAGAGGCTGTTCCAGTGAATTCTGTCGTAAAAAAATTCTTTCTTGCATCTTCTTGAAAAGCAGTGCTTTTCTCTATCAAGACTTTCCATTACTTTACCAATGAGCATTTGAAGTAGAAAATACTGTGCCATTCCTGTGGGTCTCTATCCAATCAGTTCTGTGCACTGAATTTTTTGTTCCTTCATTCCTAGAGGAAGCTTTTAATAAAGTAATGGAACCAAAACATCAAAGCCCATTATTTCAATAAGGAGAGCTCACACATCATTCCTGGAGGTGTAGACAATTCTTTTTCTAAATTAACCTTATTTTTCAGTGCATAACCTGTGTGCAGAGATTCACATATAGACTACTTCAGTATGTGGCTTAGTTTGACTTTTCAAGATTTGAGACTTTAAAGACTGTAACATAAAATACTTTTCAGTTTTATGCTTTCATCCTTGGAAAACATTTAGGAGTCTTACCAGTTTATAAAACTATTACTTTGATGTAATGTGTCTGAATTCAAGCTCCAGTGAAACTGATCCTAGACCACATTTGTATGTGTGTAATTATGTAAAAATTAATAGAGTTATACAAAAGATAGGCACATATGGTTTCCTTTTTACAAATAGGTGCATTATTAAAAATAAAAATTCATAGCAAAGTTTTCTTGCCTTTAGTGAATAAATATTAATCTAATAGATTTAAGCATCTAGGGAGTTCCTGTTAAGCAGTATGCCTACAAGGCTCAGGAAGTCTAATTTATCTGACATATTCATAATGGGGATTACATTTTCTGTGGTTGTGGCCTTTCTGCTAAGAATGAGAAGGAATTTGAATGTATTTTTTCAGGTGGAATCATAACTCTCAAGTATCAAATATTAGAAACATTTTAATTCTGTATTTTCTCTTGAAACAACTGCATTATTTTATATCTGGCCCACAGTTTCTTGAATAATTTATGACACACTTTTTCCCTTAATAATTTCTTCCTTAACATTAATCTCAGAAAAACAAATAATGCTGAGGTTTTGAAATGTGAAGTATGATGAGTCAGCTGGCTGCTATGTGTTGTCAAAAAATATCTACAATTCTATTCAAATTACTCTAATTTTTAAAACAAACTTCGTATGTGTGAAAGACCTTTCAGGCAAGGTTCCTTTCATAAAATTGTTTCCCAGTGAATCTTGTTCGTTTTCTTAAATGTTTATGCTTTATTTAACTTCCCATTAGCTGAGGAAACTATGGCTAGTAACAGTGAAAACAGACATCCCCATCCTGAGGATGAAGTCTAAATAAAGGGTCATAAAGCCTGAGACCCAAAACAATTTACTTTGGTGCAAGAGTATGTTGGCAAAAAATAATGAAACTATATCCTTAGTAAAAAATTAGACCCGCAGCCCTAGAAACCATCAGTTACCAATTCCTTCCTTACAATAAATGAAGTAAACTTTTAAAATATTTTTAATTAATCTTTCAGCTGTCTTTTACCCTTTAGTTTTTAGTGCAGAAAAAGCTTAGCAGCTGCATCATACATGCTCTGATGAAAGCTATTTGCCACCCAGTGAAGGCAATGTCAAAATATTTATGCAGATTGTAATTTGTTTACCTACTTTTTTTGCTAATACAAACTCATTCCTTTATGATCAAGCTCTGAATTACAGTGTTTACTACACTTTACTGTACTATACCATACTATACTATACTGTACATGTATTTTATACATTATGTTATTTATCGTGTCGTGTCCTGTCATGTCATGTCTCATCATGTTATTGGGAGAGTATTATAAATTAAGCCATAGGGCAGATTTTTCTTTGATACTGCTTATCATTGGCTAATGGAGAGAGGAGTTGGATGGATGAAGGAACATAATTGTTTCCTAGTTCTCAGAGCATGTGTTAAGGCTGCCAAAGTCATCAATCATATGAGAGGACAATATGGGTGAAGGACAAATGTATGAAGAACTCACACAGGGGAAAGGTAAATGTTTGTTACAGCAGCATGTATGAGGAGAGAATAGAAGTATGTAATCTGCATATGCATATGAACAAATATACAGCTGATATTTACTGCCAGGACCACTGGTACATGTGATCTTTGAATACATTAAGTTCTATTTTATAACTTCCTTAATACAATATGATCATTGCTACTGAAATATTGGTGTTTGATACACTAAAAAGTATCCTTTAAACTTATAACTAATGCAAGAATGAAAATTATGTTTAATTGCCTTAAGTCAGATAATCAGAATACAAAGTTACTTTGGCTTTTTGCTTGTAAATTCTGTCTCCTTCATATTCATTCTTATGGTTTTGTTGGGGGTTTTGGCAAAGAAATATAATGTTGACTACTCGGCACTGGTAAGGCCACTCCTGGAGTGTTCTGTTCAGATCTGGGCTCCCCAGTACAAGAGAAACATAGGACTACTGGGGAAAGTGCAATATGGGGCCACAAAGATGGCTAAGGTACTGGAGCATCTCTCCTATGAGGAAAGGCTAAAAGTGTTGTGGCTGTTCACTATGGAGAAGAAAAGGCTCAGGGGAGAGTGGGGGATCTCATCAGTGTATATAAACATCTGAAAGAAGCTCTTCTCAGTGCTGCCCAGTGACAGGACTAGAAGCAATGGGCGCAACAAGTGAAACACAAGAGGTGCCATCTGAATATCAAGAAACACTTCTTTGCTGTCAGGGTGTCTGAACACTGGCACAGTTTTCCTAGGAAGGTTGTGGAACCTCCATCCTTGGAGATATTAAAAAAACATGATTATGGGCAACAGGCTCTGGGTGTCCCTGTTTGAGCAGAAGGTTTTGACCAGATGACTTCCAGAGGTCCCTTACAACCTCAGCCTTTCTGTGATTCTGTGGTGTTTGACTATGAAATCAAAGGCTCAATGTAGCCTTGAAAGTCTTCGCTGACACAGTTTTACAGCAAAGCACTCATGCAGATGCATTCATATCACAAAGCCATATGCTTCATTCCTCTGATCTTTACAAGTGCAAAGAAAAGGGTGTTAATCTCAACTGTTGTAAACTGGATTCTTAATGTTTCATTTTTCACAGAGTAAATTTCTCCTTTCATATTCCTTCTTGTACTAGTCTTATGTCCATTATCAACTTACCTTGGTTTTAAAAATCTGGACTATTTGGTCATACTCATAATACATAAAATAGGAATATTCTATACACATTATCATCTTTGAGTTATCATTCATAGTCTTATACCTAGAAACTTTACGTACACATTTAATTTTACAGTTTCATTGCCATAAAATAATTAAATACAAATATATTATTTCCATTCACAAAGTGTTTCATATGCTACTCCATTAACAATAATTTTATGTTCTTTGTTGACATTCATGTCAATTATTTTTTTTTGTATTTTCATGTGTATGGAACTAGTAAAACCTGTATGGTATCCCAGTTAAAATTGTACCAAGCAGGTACTGTTTCAAGCATGAAAACATTATATTTTAGGTGACTTATTTATTCTATTTTCTTGTCTAACTTAGTTTTGCTATATCCAAAGTAGGTAACTAAATGTGAAAGCTCGGATTATAATGTAGTTTAAAACACCCCTCTCAACTAGTTCTTAATTTAAAAATAATGCCAATGTAAATTACTTTTCCTCATGTTCTTCCAGCACATTAAGATAGCTAACTGATATGCCTGAAAGAGGCATCATTTGTCAGCATTCTGATCAGCAAGAAATAAACATTAAAAAGTATATTATAATGAAAATTAATAATCTGCTAAGCAGAAAAAAATTAAGATAAATACAAATTGCATTTACATTGTTTTCTGTCTGCAGGACAAATTCTTCTAAAATGTGATAAGGAAAAACAAATAAAAATCTATCAATATGTTTTCCTTTCACATATTTCAGAGTGAATAATTCACATGGTGTACACCAAATTTTATCAAAGACAGATTCAGCTTTCACCTTTATTTTTTCCCCCCAGTTCTTAGATTTGTAATATACCAAAGGGAACTCTGAACAGCTGCAACAGCATGAAGTTATTTTAAAACCTTTAAAAAACAGTCTCTGCTATCTGCAGCTCTGTATTTTCCCCTATGGTATTTCTTCTTGGCTACAAGTCCTACTGTAACAAATATCCTCAGAGTGTCAGGAACAGGCACTCAGCATTTACATCCCTCCTGAGAAAAGGTGTCCCTACCATGACTTGTCACAGGGAGTTGTTGTAGCATCCCAACCAGACATGTTGAGGGCTAGGAGCTATTGAGTCACTATACTTTTCTCACATTTCAGACTGTTTCCAATGGTAGGACTGTTGATGACAGGGTTTCCTGATTCTGAAAGGGCAGCAGTAGTTCCTAAAACATTTTCAATTACTAGCAAAAACTATAAGAAAGTTAAGCATTTATTTTTAAAATTATCTGAGTAATAGTCTTGTCGGTAGCTCCATTAAGATGCTCTCTACAAAGTGTTTAGGAGATAATTTCTGAAATTGGAAATGCTAGGAAAGAGGAGAATAGTACTGATTTTTTTTTCCCCATTTTTGAGAATGAGGTGTTTTTCTCTGTGTTTGTTAATTTTCTTTCTGTTGAAACTTTTTTAAATGGCCTGTAATGACTACATTAAGGTATGTTGGCAGCTATGCCTAACTACATTTGTTTCCCTAAAGGCCAAAATGTTAAAAAGTAAAAGTAATTTGGCCTGTAGTTTTTTAATAAATACACATGCAAAAGGACTCTTTATTTTTATTTTCTTCTGCTCTACATTTTGCACTTGAAATTTATAAACTATCAGCTTATTTTGGTGGTTTTAGCATTTTGTCTTTATTTTGAATTCCTTCAGTGTTGAGTGTCATCAAAAGAAAGTAAAATATATAGGACCTGGCTTACACTATAGGCCATTTAGAACACTTCTTCATTATACTTCTGATTAAATCTAGCACCTTTGGGGTTTTTTTATGAGAATACCAATTTATCTTCATCTGACATATATAAGTTCAGTGCAAGTGGGTTAGCTCTGCTGTTTTCCCATAGTGAAAGCTAATTTTATTTTTCTGTTTTGTAGATCTGCCAAACTGAATTTCTGGCTCTGTGTTTTTAGGCTAAACAGTAAGGTAGTTCAAGGCCTTCCAGTATTTCCAGCTTTAGCCATGCAGCCATACACTTAAAACTAAAGTGGAATATGAGCTAAGATAAAGCTTGGGTAGCTCAAAGCTTACCAGATAATATCCATGGTTTAAACTTCATATTTCTGTGTCCAAGAACACAGAACTTGTGCTGATGTGGTTTGCTGAGGAGTGTAGAAGTTTGCAAGTTGCGATTCTCTAAGGAGCAGATCTGATCTATTATGAGCTGCTGAAGCAAGTAGCCCAACAGTGGTGACTGTCTCAGACCCATGCTTCCAGATCCAACCAACAGCAAGGCTGAGAGGGTTTTCTCAACATGCACACTCACACATAAATACAGTACCGAATCATAGAACAACAGAATCACAAAAGGTTTAGTTTGGAAGGGACCTTAAAGATAGATCATCTAGTTCCAACCCCCCTGCCATGGGCAGGGCCATCTTCCACTAGACCAGGTTGCTCAAAGCCCCATCCAACCTGGCCTTGAACACTTCCAGGGGAGGGGGCTTCCACAGCTTCTCTGGGCAACCCACACCCGTGTCTTACCATTCTCATTTCTTCCTAATGTCTGACCTAAACCTACCCTCTTTCAGTTTTCAACCATCCCCTCTCATCCTATCACTACACACCCTTGTAAAAAGTCCCTCCCCAGCTTTCTTGTAGGCCCCTTTCAGATACTGGAAGGCCACTATAAGGTCTCTCTAGAGCCTTCTCTTCTCCAGGCTGGGATTGTCCCTCATGGAGAGGAAACAAGGAAGTAAGTAACACTTGTAAGAAGAGTGCTCAAACCCAATTTTCAAACCTGCCCCACTACTTCTTTACCTTCTGATTCTCCCCTGGAAAATCCTTTAGGAAGATGTTTTCACTGCTTGCAACCACTTCAGACATAAGGTGGTCAAACTCTCAGATCCCATGCCTTAAAAGGACGATGTTTGAGGATATCCTAAGTGATGATGTTTCTGTATGTGTCACTTGATGTTTGTACAAAATTGCACCATTGATACAAGAACAGACAGCCACAGATATTGTGGAATTAACCATTATACATCTGGGAAAATGGAATTGAGCCTGTGACACAGTAGCCAAGAAGTGCAGGGAAGGGAAAAAGTCCACATATGTCCACATATGTAAGTTTAACAAGGACTTTTACCCTGAAAAATTTATACACTATACTACTACTGAGAGATCTTCAGACAATACAAATTATATATTATTTAAAATGTATTAATTTATATATTAGACATATGCTGATATGAGCAAATTAGCTATTAAAGTGCTTTTATCACATCCTAATGTCCTTATTAGATTTTTAAGTTCCAAGGACAGCAGTTTTAAGACTCTGCAAGAAAGAAAATATTGATAGACCCTTGAATATATTTTTTTTAATTGTGTTTTGCTCAGAAACACCATGCTATCTGAAGAAACATAGGGCACAGTTTAATGCACATACACTAGTTTTACAGCAGTGTTTGAAAACTGCAGTGAATTACATCTGTGTTGCTCTAATTTCCAATGACATGAGAGAAGAATCAATCTTACAGGTTTTTTAAGGGGTTCAGTTTTTAGCAATGTGAGCTATCTCATGATTCTGCATATGCTTTTATTCTTTCATGCAAGTTCATGGAAAAAAAAATTAAAGTTTAAAGTGTGTGGAGAGGACTTTTTACCTTCACAATTGATACGATCAGTGCAACTCTGTTGTTTTTCCAAAATTAAAAATTAAAGAAAGAAACACATTTTTACTGTAGCAGTTTGTTCATTAACTAATGCCTGTTAACAGATGAGAATACAGACCCAAGTAATACATTATTTATACTGGAATTATATTCCAGAAATTGAAATCTCCAGACTGTATTTCTAAGAAAAATCTCATTTTGCTTTCCCGACTGTTATTTTTAATTCTTTATTTGTGGCATTTTCTCCATTTTGAGCAAAGCAGACTGTCTTCTATTAAATCTTTATTTAAAGTCTAATGAGATCTCACCTACCTAATCTTTGGAAGTAAACTGAACTCTGTGTCTTTTTATGAGCTATATGGAAGTGACAGTACAGAACACTTTTACAGGGAAGAAAATTGTCAATCAGAGTTTAAAAGGCTTGCTTTCCAAACTAGGGCTTCTCAGAAAGTGACACACTTTCCCCTTGTGATTTGTGTGGGTCTCTTGTTAGTCTGAAAAAACTCTTTTTTCCTTCTTTTTTTCTGAGATACAATGTCACATTGTAGAAAAATGTTGTGATATCTTCAATACCTTTTCTTTTACTTCCCTTATTGAGCACTTCTAATGAGTTGGTATATCTATTTCTTTTTCTTTGTGTTGGCTGACCCCCTTTTATTGGACACAAGATAAAAGATGGCTACTGTTGCTGTGAAAGATGAGAAATTATCAGAACAGTAGTGTTCTCTCATCTTTTCCATATAGAATTGTTCAAAGAGGCCAAGTCATGAAGATACTTTATTATAAGAAATAAAAGTGATGGTAACTTGACATTTTGGTGGCTGACAACAACAGCTAATATACTGAAGAATTTTCTGTATGACTTGCCCTGTTAAAGGAGTATTTCTTTTCATTACAGCTTTGTTTCCCTTCCCCTCTCTTTTGCTTTATAACATCAGGAAATTCTTACCTTCCTCCTGGCAGGAGAGAAAAAGCAGCAAGAAGTTGTGACAATTACAGTTAATAATTCATAGTGTTTAACTTAAACAGAATAAGTGGCAAAAGCTTAATTACTCCTTATTTCATGCATACTTGTCGCAAACCGATGCCGTCACAGAGGCTACCATATGGACTAAGGTTAAGGCCAAACTCCATAGAAAATGCAGAAGGAAATGCAAAAGATACTAAATAAAATTTGCTAAAGAAATAGCACATTTTTTCCTACCAATCAAGGAATATAACAAACAAAAGAAAGACTTGAGAAATGAGGTACTGGGTATCTGTTCTCTACCAGTCCCCTGAGAAAAGATTTTCGAAATGGTTTCTGAGAAAACTATCTATAAAAGGAGTCAATAAAGGTTCCTACCCGCCTTTAACAATCTAACTTCTTGAACATTTATTCTATCATCTGAAGCTGGCAGGAGTTATCTTGTTAGAACTTCTGAATGTCTGATAGTGCATCTGCAGAGCAGTCAGATACATAT
Source organism: Chaetura pelagica (assembly GCF_000747805.2). Taxonomy (NCBI): domain Eukaryota; kingdom Metazoa; phylum Chordata; class Aves; order Apodiformes; family Apodidae; genus Chaetura; species Chaetura pelagica. Next base: position 270,364 of record NW_009954554.1, read on the forward strand.
AACAAAAACTTGAAGTTATATATTTGCTGCTTAAGAAAGAATTTTCTCATTATTTCTTTGAAAAAGGCTCTGGTCTCAAGAGTTTTGCAGTTTCTGCAGTACCAACTCGATGTTGTAGCAAAACCTGAAATACTAAATTATTTGTATGTCATGATTTGCACTGCATGTGCCTCCAAAGCCACTCTTCTGGATTTTACATTAGGAAATTTGATGAGTCCTGTGAAAAAAAGTAATAAATTCACTGGGAATCCAATATGTTCTTCAAAGCTCCTAATTTACCAAATACTAAAGAAATAATTCCTTATTATTTAAAAATAAACCAAATTTCTGACAATCCATGTATGTAGACTGCTAGAATTTGTAATAAAATATTTAAGTTGTTTGTTGTTTTTTGGTTTTTTTTATGGCAAAATTCTTCTTATACAGAACTGCATATAAAATATGCAAGTTGAATACCTGAGCACATTTCTGTTGCACAAATTGCTGTCAGCTACCACTTTACATCATGAGGATTTTTACTTACATTCTCAACTATAGAGCTGGTCCCAAAGTACTGTTCCAATGATAAAATTGTAAGGAATAAACAAATAACGCAGTTCTGCATTAGGATATGCTGTGGAACAGTTAGATTAAAGGACATTAAACTTACTAGTTTGTAAAACTCTCAAAATATAATTTCAACACCAATTAATCTTTCTCTTTTATTATTTTCCACTTTTTTTTAACATGAGGCTATCAGATGACACAAATCAGAAGAGGCAATGACAGGAGCTTGACTCATGCAGATGTAATGTGTAAGACCTATGAGGAAATGTGGAAGAAATTGTTTTGCTTGGGTTTTTTTAAGCAACAGAAAACAGATTGGAAACATCAGACTTTATATATATTTTAAAAAATCAAGACATGTAAAAACCTAAAAGAGAAGAGAAATCATTTCTCTTCCACCTGCCTTGCAAATAAGCCAGAAGGGTTAACTGAGGTAAGGAAGTCTAACTTAAAGAAAACCTGCAAGACTAGTGAAGACAGGGGCTTCTGGCAGGTAGAGACAATGGACCCTGTCCCCAAGAAAACTATCAAGGATCAGTGAGGTTAAATCTCTATGAGTTATTCTCTTGAGCTAAGGATTAACTGTTGTGACAAGATCAACATCATAACACACAGGGACAACAAGCTTGATTGATTCTAGGTGACAGATCAAAGAGAGAGGCAGAAACATTATGTTATGTCAGTTCCTGGTTC
>NW_009954554.1:272239-298870 GCF_000747805.2 Chaetura pelagica
GTTCAGCAGAAGATGTTACATGCAGGGTTTTCTCTCCAGGACCATAGGACCCTGTTTGACAAATAAAGCTGCTGGGAAGACAGGTTTATCTCAAAGAATGGTTCAAGGACATCTTTGCCAACAGACATTTTAGTGAGGAGGGTATTAAAAAGGTGACTGGCACTTTCCGTGCTGGAACATTTAAAAATGCAATGGTCCAAACATTCATGTTACAAATATCTACACTAGTATCCCTTGTAGTTTAGCAGTCTATGTTTCTTAATGCCTTGCTTTAGGTTTTCTATCTTCAAGAAAGATAGTCAGGCTAGAACCTTTGATATTGAAACAATGCATGTAGACTGGGTTTAGTGTGAGAAAGCTCATGTACACTCAACTGAAATGAATCATGTATTTCAGCTGCATGAAGGGTTAGTACAATACTTAGCTTACTCCCATGTTTTTCCTGGGAGCACAGTTGCATGAAGATATTTCAGATTTTAGTTTACTTATTATCTTGAATATGGGCGTAAAGGCTACATTTAAATACACAAAATGGAATCAACAATAAAGATAGCTGGTTAATCAGGGAAAATGATTAGCAGTGAAAGCCAAATTAAACAAATTTAGTTCAGGACATTAATGATGTACAATAATTTTATTATACTTCCACGTTTTGAAAAATTTATTCTGCTATCAAATATCCAAGTGAGTGGCAAAATAAAGCTTATTGGAACTTAGGACAAGTGGGGACACCCTAGGTTATTGATGCACACAATGCAACGGAGTGACAAAAAACTAATCTGGAAAAGACAGTCTGGTGTTCCCTGGTTTGACCTTAACAATGCTTCAACCTGAATGGCACTGCTTGTTTTTTGTTGTATCTTCAAGTGGAAAAAAATGTTTCATTTCAGGAAGAAAGCCTTTGGGAAAAATAATGTGTTTGTAACCAAAAATCTATTCCCTGCATGATAGTTTTGTCATTAATGTTTAGTAATGTATGCTCTCAAATGTAAGGACTAATCATTATTGAAATTTAACAGCATGACTAGCAATGCTGCTAAATTAAAATAACTGTGAAATTAACACAAGAATTACAATCTGCATGATTTGTACCCTCTATCATCAATATATTGACTACTACTGCCTATCTACATTTTCTTTGGTAGGTAGAATCATGGGAAATATATGAATGCAAATATTACAGAATAATCCAGATACTTATGTTTGTCTGGTGCCTTCTAATAAGTTCAGACAAGACAAGACTGAAAAGGAGATTCTTCGAAAGCATGTCTGATATTCAACTTGCTTTTATTCTGTGCAGGTTGTGCTCTGCATCTTATGTGAGAACTCAACCATATATTACAATTCATAGCTAAATTCTGCAAGAAAGAGGAAAAAGAACTCACACATTGATTGCACTGGGACACTCCACTATTTATCAGTATTTGTTGTTATTTTGCTGACACAAATATCAACTCTATATAAATTATTTTTTCCTGGTATTCAGAAATGCATTCTAGATTGACATTTCATTATTATTCTGAAGGTTTTTGAATTTGTTTTCTAAATGAGATAAGGTTGAGGGACTTAAAGATGATAAAGAAATAGGAAAGAAAGATGTAAAATAATCTGCCTTTCCTAGCATATGCAATTGTTAGAATTTATTTATATATTTTCATTTAGTAGTTCTATAAATAGTTTCTTAAGAATATTTTTTAAATTGGGCATTTTTTGCATTACATAAATAAACATCTGTTTAACAGTGTGGCACTATACATCTTCCTTAATTCATGTCCTGCGAACCTAATATAAAAAACAATGCTTTTCCTCCATTTGAATAATTACTTTAAGGTATGTGGAAAGAAACTGAACAGAAAAAAAAAACACAAAACAAAACAAAAACAAACATTCACCAGGAACACTAATTTTATATATGGATTTATTTTTATTTTTATTTTTTTAGCAACAGTGAAGATATTTACTTTGTTCTTCCAGTCAAACTGAATGTGCTAACAGTTGTGAAAATATTAGTGGTGATAGTTGGAATTAACACAGATCTGTAGATATGTGGTAGGTTGACCTTGGCTAGCTGTCAGACCCCACCTAGACACTCTCTCACTCTGTATTCTCATCAACATGGGGGAGGGAGATGAAAAAAACTGATGGGTCAAGATAAAGACAAGGAGATCAATTGCCAGTTAGTATCACAGGTAAAACAGAGTCAAACTAGGGGAAATTGGTTTAATTTATAGCCAATTAATGTAGGTTTGCACAGTGGGAAACAAAGACAAAATGAAACAACACCTTTCCCTTCTTTGTTTGTTTTGTTTTTTTTCTCTGAGGCTCAATTTCTCTCCTTCATTCCCTGCTCCTCCACCTTCCCCCTCTCAAGCAGCACATGGGAGATGGGCATGGGGATTCTGGTCAGTCCATAGCAGCTCCTCTTTGCTGCTCCTTCCACCTCACACTTTTCCTCCCTTCCTGGGTGGATTCTCCATGGACTATAGTTCCTTCAGGACACATCCACCTGCTTCAGCATGGCACAATGTGGATATATGCTCTGCTATGGTTCTCCCTCCACAGTCATCTGGACACCTCCTCCCCTCCTTCTTCTCTGACCTTGGTGCTCACAGGATTCTCACTCTTTTTTCCCCCCTTCCCCCTCACTCCAGCCATGCAGTGTTTTGCCCTTTCTTACATACACTTCCCGCTTGGCTGGGGGGCTCAGCCATGCCCTGCCGAGGGGCTGGTTGGAGCAGTCTGGAACCGGCTGTGCCTTGCAGAGACAGCCCCGGCCTCTCCTCACAGGGGCTGCACCTCAGGCCCCAGAGCGCACATAGCGCAGTGTGTCAAACTACCTGTAAGAAATGAGAAAATGGAGTTACCCTTTCTTTTGCTTCAGTAGTCTTTGGATTTTTGTTTCAATGATGTCTACTTTCCTTCTTTTAGCAACGTATACAACATCCTCATTTACTGTAATGAAGCTGTGCACTTTACATGTGCTGAAGGCCTGACTTGTATGGCCTGTGTTTTCTTACACTTCAATGTATCTGCACTCTATTTTTTTAACTGCTCCTTGCGACAGTAGAAAGCTCCAGATAAAGGATGAGAGATAATTTATATACTCTCTCTTATATTATCATGGTAAATAAATAAATATTCTAAAAATGCTATAGTGACTTAAATACAAGCAAGACACGTATTAATCTGCAATTGTTTGCATATTGCTGTGAATGTCTTCTCAGGTTCTGGAAGTACCTCCTACTTCATTAATTACTTTATTCCAGCAATAAAGATTTGCATGTGTAATACTAAATAAGAAATGAGTGAAATTTAATTATTTGTAAATACAATACAGAAGCTCTGACTTCCAGCTTCCTTTTTTTGAGGGAATATGGATTATAACACCTCTTGGTTTTCATTGCAGAACAACATTTTGAATAAAAGTTTCATGTTAATAGCACACATAAAGATGTAGAAAATCAAAGCTTATCTTGCTTGCTTTGTAGGTTTTTCAGGTCAGCACTGTGAAATAGAAATGAATGAGTGTGATTCAGCTCCCTGCTTGAATGGTGCGGTCTGTCAGAATGATGTCAACAGCTATGATTGTTTTTGCCCTGAAGGTAAGTTGTTCAAAATAATTTATTTTTATTATCTTTGACAATTTTCAGAATTGCCTGCAGTCTGCAAAACATCTTCTTGACAGTCTTCAAAACCATTGTTAGCATTTCCGTCCTATAAAAGTTATTCATTCTTTCCTGAAGTCACATTTGCATCTTTGTCCAGCAAGACACCCAATAAAACAAGCAGGTTCATAAAGAATGGAGACAGATATACTTGTGCTACTTTTTTTCAGATAAAACCTTATGACTTTAGCAAAGTCTGGAGGAGTGAAGAGAACACAAATGTGCAGTACGTGTAATCCACAGAAAATGTAATCAATAAACTTACAAATAAAATATTTCATCCTGATGAAACTAACTTGCAGTTCTGTGACTGAGCATAGCAAGCAAATTACAAGGGCCATAATAATGACTGTAATGTATCTTCAGTACAAAAATCTATTAGAGCTTTCAAAGACAAAAATAATGAGATTTTCAGCACTTTTGGTCTGTTTTTTAAAAAATGTATATTCCTGAGTGTCATCGGAAGTGTATGAAAAAATGACTGGTTTCAAGAAAAAGTAGCTAAAGGAAAAAGTAAAATGCTTTAAAACATTTAAAATTACAGTGTCTTTCACTCACTAGAGATGCTTTCACAAATGGATTTCTTCTGAATATTTGTATATTTCTAAAAAAAATATTTTTAGTTAAAAATAAAGTGAAGTTTGTGATTTATAAACTGGTACTTTGCATTTTAAACTTTCTTACACTTGTTTGATTTTAATCTTCAAATAATACTGTAAGTCAGTATACATCAGTATGGACTGATGGTGGGTTGATTTCATAGCTTAAAGTATCTCAGATATTGATATATTAATACAAGCAGTCTAGTGAAGATTATAAGTACAGAAACTCATCATAAAAGATGATAGTGCTACAAATAATTCTCATAAGAACAGGCTCTGTCATTAGTTTAAATTAGAAGCCAAAACAGATATTGGAAGGCAGTTGAAAATTAAGCTTCGAATATATGAATGTGCTATGTTAGTGTGCCTGAGCATCTTATAGTAAAATAAATCTTGGCATCCACACTGATAATTCTGTGGCTTACTTGTTACCTGTGAGAAATGGGTCTGATTAAACCCTAAATGCAAATAAGAACTGTTACTGTATACATTATTAATGAACTAAGGGTAATTCTAAAGTTTTATGACCTAGGGATCAGTGGAAATTGGTTCCATGGTCAGTTTGAGAAATTATGGGAATATGCCTTGCACTGAGGGTGCTGATAGCTTAGCATTAGTCATGGTCTTCCTGCAGCCATGGCTTGTGACAGCACTAATGACAGTCATTTTGTAGCATGACCATGAATTAGAATACATTTACAAGAGTGTAAAATGTCAGATATTGGAGTGGAGATTCTCCAACAATTTCAAGTACAAAAAAAAATCTGTTTGACTTCTGAGTTTGCTAGAAGACACAAAAAAACAAATAGAGAAAAAGTAGAGAAGTAACTATTTGAGAGCTGATTTTTAAAGCTATAATAAGATGGCCAAATCTCAGCATCACTTACCTTTGGCAAAATAGCAGAAGAAACAGAGATTCTTATGTCTTTGCTAAACAAAAAGTTCGACTACATTAATGTAAACACTGAATCGTAAATTTTTTCTTTCAATTACTAACTCCTTTTAAAGTATATTTGATGATTAAATTTATTCCTATTAATGACAGAGCAGAACCAGCTTCTAGAAAGAAGTTTCAATAACACTTCCAGATAATTTTATTACCAAAGTAAATTGAAAACTATCTATCTTTTAGAAAAATGGACCCAAAGGCATGTTTTAGGGAAAAAAAAAAAATAATAAATGGTACAGATAAAGCTGAATACTACATAGCTTTTTGGGTTTTTTCCAACCAAGGATTTGAAGGTCTGAACTGTGAAATCAACTTTGATGAGTGCACCTACGGGTTCTGCAAAAGCAATTCAACTTGTTTAGACCTGATTGCAGACTACAGCTGTGTTTGTCCTCCAGGATTCACTGGTAAGATTAATTTTAACTCTGGAAAATACATTAAATAGTTACACTTTTTATTTCCTTTTTTAAAAATGAAAACAAACTCTTTTTAATTGCATTTTGTTCAGTATTTTACCATTAATAAAAATAAATCCAACTCAGTATTCTGTGCTATTAATAATCTGCTTTAATTTCCCTACTAATACGATAAAAATTGAAAGCAATGTGTATGTTGTTTGATTAACTGATGGAAAGCAAAACTGTATTTTGCCTAGAAAAAAAGTCTTCCAAAAACTCCAAGCCTAGGAAAAATACTTTAACAATGACACCTCTAGCTGGTGCTCCTTGTCTTCATGAGATAATATCACAGCCATACTTGATTGAGATATAAATGAAAATACAATTTTAGCAAGAGGACACTTCACTGTCATCAAGAAAGATACCATCAAACCATTAGGATAAATAGCTTGTAAATGGCACAGTTATTTGTGTGTCTAACAGGTTTAAGAAAATAGCTATTAAATCAGAAGCAGTCTTCATGGCCCTGCTTTCTGCCAGAAGCAGCTAACAGGATCATGGGGAAATCAATAAAACTGTCTCAAAAATAAGCCATCTTAGCAACTAATATGCTGTGATGTCAGCGACTGGAACACACAGGCTTTCAGCTGCTGATTTCAGAGAGGCAAATGGAGCAGCATAAGTCATAAGCAGTAACGGGAAGACAAGTAGTGGCAAACACAGTTAGTGGGTGTTGTATTAAAATGCCAAACAAATATGTCCAAACAGTCCAAAATCTGTGGTGACCAATGGAGAAGAAAGAAAAAAATGAAAGAGATATATTATGGAGAAAAGAAAGGTTGAAGAAGCAAGTAGAGCAGTAAAGGATGAGGAGGCAAAATTAAGTTAGAAGTAAATGGAACCTTTCAGGTTGATAGTAACACCAGTGACATCCAGTTTAGGAGCACTTCATACATATTTTATCAATGGTTAAAAAAAGGCAGATGGGAGATAAGGAATCTAAGATGATACATGGAGATGTAGAATCTGTGAAAATTTTAGCAGTTACAGGTCCCAACGAAATCTGTGATTTTGCTTGATTCATGCCAGCATACTCTAATATTATTCAGCTTTACAGAACTGAGATGTGCTCTATTTCCTACAAGACCATATTCTCCTTTTCTTCTTTCTTTGATAACTGGCTTTGTTGTTACAAGTTTGTATAGTTTACATCTATTTTATGTCAATCATGAAAATAAAGGAGGTGATTACCAAGTATTTGTTCATATAAATAGAAGCATTTTAATGCAATAATTTTATACGAAGGAGCTTTAAAAACATACTGCTATACTGCAAGGATCAAAATGGAAAACATCTAACTTTTTTGTAGTGAGTTGCAAACAGTCTGTTTGAACTAGGGAATGCAGGAAAAGCTGTTCCTTTGAAAATACAGCTGCACTATTTGGGATATGATGGAATCCACATTACAGAACCAGAAATATAATCTAACATGTGGGTGTCACAAAGGTAGCCTGGAACAGGGTAAGTTCTCCTTAGGACAAACTCTTTATCCTATATTCATACTGATGCAAACTGTTTGCCAATAATTAATCTGTTCATTCCACAATGAAACAGTTACCAGTGAGTTATGGGCAGATTTTAATAGATACCTTGAAGCTCACATTGTCTTTAGTTCAACTCATGCCCTCATGAGGCAAAAGTTTACACCTTTTTCTGTGCTTTAAAAAAGTTATTGCTGTGCATTCTTTTTTCAGTAAGCCTGTAAAAACTGTTCTATTTTAGGCAGCTTTTGACTGATTTGGATGTTTTTAGTCTGGACCTCTGCACAGTTTAAAGCCACTGAGCCATTCAATTTTCCATTCTGTGCTAATCTTCTCCAGTCCTTTTCTTAGCAATTCTAAGGAAAGAATTTACCTGAGAAATCTAGTGGTGCTTGCCCATCTTCAGAGTCAGTCACAGATACTTAGTCTCACCTGCATCTCATGCATCACGTTTTTGTTCCACGTCAAGGGCCCTTACAGAAGCAGACCAAAAGCCAGGTATTCTTTTCTCTGATGTCCCCTAATAACCAGCTTCATATAAACAACATACCTGTATTTGATCTCTAGTCAGAGTGCTAACCTGTATCTGATCTCCAGTCAGAGTGCTAAAGTTTTTCAAACCAGCAACAAACAAACAAACAAACAAAAAAACCCACACCAAGATGCTGTTGTACAAACTAAAAGAAAATTAAACCAAATGAAGCAAGATCCACCTTGCCACTAGAAAAGCCCCGAGGCCTCTGGTGTTGGCTTTACCTCAAACCTGTGGTCTGAGACAAAACCATATGTACTGGGCTACAGGGCTGCAGTGGTGATAGTGGGGACATTACCCCACAGCTTGACTCAATTCACTTAAAGACTAGGTTGACAGGAGACTATTGCATGTCCAGATCTAAGGAGTCTTGAGGCAGGAGGGGAAATGTGTTAAATGCAGAGGGACATTTTTAAAGCTGTTTATGAAACTTTTATTAAAAGAATTATTTTTTTCCTCAGCACTTTTGCAGTCAGGATTCTGCAGGCACTTTTGCAAGCAACAACATTGCATAGATTATTTGCTCTGGTAACAGCAGAGTAGCTCCTGACAACCACTTTTCCTGAGTACCTGCAGAACCTCCCAAAACAGGACATAGCCAGTCCACAAAATTACAATGATGTTACAGACCCCAGCTGCCCTGGGGTGGGCTATTGCTGTCACAGAAGTATATCTGGCTCACAAAATTGTCTTGAAGTTGTACCCAAAAATTCCCACAGAAGGCTACAGGATGAATCAATTTATTCTGGAAGTCTTCTAACAATTCGTAGATGGCTGGTTGTACGCACTACATTAGGTCTGTATACCAGAAGGCAGCTGATGTTGCCCATTAGCCATTTTGTACTGAATCTAATTACTTAGTTTTGATTAAAGCATACGTTGAATTCAAAAACATCCAATCCTGATTTGAATTCATAAAGAGAAGCCAGAATTTCACTGGCATTTTTTACTAGTAGTAATCACCACCAGATTTAGAAGTTTATATTAAATATTTTATTTAAATTTTTTCCTTCAACTTCGAGCTATTTAGTTTCATTACCTTTTCTACACAAAATGAAAAAAACCTTTTTACTACTCAAGTATTTTCACTTTGTAAAGACACTTATACACTGTAATCAAGTCACTTCTTATTTTTGTTTGTTCTAAATGAACCAGATGGAGCTCTTTAAGCCTTTGCCGACAGCACACTTCCTTCAGTTGTTGAATAGCTTTCCTGCATCCTTCCCACATATTTTTAAATATGGAGCATTGCAGCCAATATTTTATGCAGAGGTATTTTACACATCAATAGTCCTTCTTGGTTTTAAAAATAAATTTGAGATTTTTTTTTTAATTTTTTTTTTTTTTTTGTTACAGCGCTGCAATAGCATTATATGCTAAGGTCCTCAGTAGTCCTTTTCAGGTCACTTTTTTTGTTTCCTCACATACAGTTGAGCTACAGTTCAGTAGGTATAACCGACATGTCTTTTTCTTTGTATCTGGCAGCTGCAAGCGACAAGACGTGATCTGCAGTAAACTGGAAAATTACTGCTTAACTAAACAACAGTTATCATGAGTTCAGTTAGTGCATATGGTTGCTGTCTTGTAGCCGGGAGATAAAAGATAGGAAGTGAGAATGGAAATGCAGAGTTTGTCTAAAAGTCAGTGTTGAAATAACAAAGTAAGGGTTTTTCACATTCACCTAGAGAAAGAGAGGTTCAGGGAAGTATCAAGTGGCTCATTTGCCTCCTTACAATTTTCTCATGAGAAATACTTGAGGGGTGAATATTGGCTGAAAGTGGCCAAAGCTGTACTGCTCTTTTTGTAGAAGCACGACTTTCGACCTTTCCTACTATATTTTAATCATGTACATTTATGGTGTGCATGAATAATGTTTCTGCCTGCTAGTGTTAATATTTTTAGTACATCCTCAGTGTGCTCTGTTTCTTTGGCTACTGCATGTCTGGACTCATTTCTGTCTTATCTGATTAATACAGAAATATTTTAATGGAGAGACAGAGTGGAGATAGAGATTCTGAGAGAAGCACTAGGTTCTGAAGTGGGAGCTCTGTTACCACACACCAAATAATTTAAGAACTTTCCTATCCTATTTTTAATTTCCTAGGCTTTTTAATGTTAATTACTCTTGGTTGTTCCTTACATGACCACAAATTTGGGATACTTGTCCTGCTTTACCCTACCATGAGGCATAGCAAATTTCCAGACAATCCAACTCCTTACAAAAACACAAAAGCTTTTAGACCTTCTGTGTGTGCCCTGAAATTATATAATCATGGCACTAGAAGAAAACACTAAAGATAATCTATTCCAACCTCATCCCAGCAGAAAACATACTATACTGTATAATTCCTGACATGCTTATCTCACCTTAAAAATGTCCAACACCATTCCTTATTTTCCTCAGGCAATCTTTCTAGAATGTTGCTACACTAAGAATTAGAAGGAGTTCCTTGGCATCTAATATGAATTTCACTGCAGTTTAAATGCATTACTTCTTATCCTGTCCGCTATGAACATGGAGAACTAAAGACATTTGCAAAAGCCTTTCCTTATTTTATGAATATCATCACATTTCTATTCAAATATTCCTTATTTAGGATTTACAGCTCAATTCACTTTGTTTTTTCCTAAGGAGTAATGCTTTAAAGTTCTTTGTTTTTCTTGTCTTTCTCATCTGGACTGTCTTAATTTGGTCCACATGTTTCTTGAATACAGCCAAATGCAGCTTGATGAGAATGGAAGAATTACTTTATGTTTCTAAGTGTCTGTGTTCCTTTTTCTATATCCCAGTATACTATTTGATTTGGAACAAAATTCTGAGTTTTGTTCCTACTTAACCTGTGATTTGCTGTATTATGATACCTTCCTCTTGTTCTGAGTGGATAACATTTATTATTTAAAATTTTATCTCCCATTTGTCAAAATTTATGAAGACTTCTAATCCTGTCCTTCAATGTACCTTTTTGTTTTGCCACCAGTAAGCTTATTCTTCTGTCCACCATCCAGATTGTTGTTTGAAAAATAGAGTGGAATTAGATGGACAGTAGAGCTCTCTCAAAATCTGTAGAGTTCATTCATCCATTTTGGTAGTAAACCCACTGATAACCAATGCAGAAATTAGGCTTTCCAACAGTTTTTATTCATCTGATAATATTAACTTGTAATTCATACATAATCCAATTACTAGAATTTCACATGAGACAGCAGTAGAACCTTTAATGAAGTTAAGGAATCTTACATATGTTCTCACAAATAATGAATTTTGTAACTTTCTCCCATATTTCTTTCAGGAACGGAAATTACACAAATGGATCAGTAGCTTCAAAGCTCTTTTATTCCTTTTTAAAGGTTTACTTTATTGAGCGCTCTAGTACTTTACCCATCTTCCACAAGTTCACAGAGAAAACTGCTGAGTTTTTATCAATCAGCTCTTGAAGCACCAAAAGTTGAAGTTCATCAGACTAGCCTATCTGAACATCTAACTCATCTGACAACTCTCCATCCTGCCTTTTCTATTCAACATGGAAGTTTTGCCCTTTAATTGCAGCTATCAGTTATCATGATCTGCTTGCTGCTGACCTTTTTGCTGATGATTGAAGAAAAAGAAGTGTTGAATAATTTGGCATTATTACCATCATCAGTACCCATCCCTCCCAATTGAATGGCAAACCATAAGTACCTATGACATGATTTCTCATTACCCTGACTGTGCCATGGTAGTTACATCTTAGTCAGTGCCTTTGTTGATCTAATTTCATGCCTACATACTTATGCTCCTTAGGTTATCATTAGTAACCTGACCTATTTTTTGTTATTTAGGCATTTTCATACTTTGAAAAACAGGAAGTGCTACTTTGGCCTTCTAATTTTTCCCAACAAAAAAGATAGCTTGTCCTGGTGTACTTAAAAAAAAAAAAAAAAAAAAAAAAAAGCAATAACTTTCTTAATTATCTTTTTATTTTAGTTCACCCTCTTATCAGGTTTTATATCAGAAATTTTCTACATTCTTTGCAGGTTTTCTGAATTTCTTTGGTTCTGTGTTGTTCGCCCCCTCTCGTCTCCCCTCCCACAGACATCGATTTATCTCACTCAAGTTCTTCATTTTCCTTTCTTCATATTCAGAGATTACTGTTCCCTTTTACTTAGAATCAAATCCCAGAAAATCTTTGGTGTTGTCTTTTCCACTACTGCAGGAAAAAAATCTTTGTGTTTATGAATTATGATTACTTTCCAAAATTTTGTTTTCCAGTAGTTTCTGGATAGAATACCAATTACCATTTTGCTCACTCACATCTGTGACAGCTATGGTTTTCCCTCTGTGTCTCTGAAATAGCTTCTGGTATTCAAGGGAGCTTTAAATCTCTACAATTGTCCCTTGACTTTCAATCAATTTTGGATTAGAAAGATCCCAGTATAATTTATATCAGGCTAGATCTTGGTCTAAATTAATGCAGTGCACAATAAACAGATAAGGGACTATGGATTTTGCTTGGTATACCAAATGGATAAGTAACCTATTATATTATCTTCTACATATTCTCCTCTATATGTCTTTTTTATGTTCCCCTTTATTTTTTGTTTGTTGTTTTTTTTTCAGTTTTGAATTAATTTGAGTCGCAGCTCGATTAACTCTCTTAAATGAAAAAAAAAGAAAGAAAAATCTGAGGGAATTTGTGGTTTTCTGTTGAGATCTAAGATGTGGTTTTATTCCTCTGAATGTGGCAACAACCATGAGACATTTTTCTTATTATTGTTAGTGAGGTTATTAAATATCTAAAGTAGTTTTAAAACTGTGGCATATAATTTTTAAATTATGACGTTGAGATGTAATGCTAGAATACACAAAGAATATATTTGCAAATGTAGCTGATACTTATTCTTCTAAAATATTTAATTTGCTATCAGCAATGATCTATTAATATCTCTGGTATTAAAGCCATCAAGCAGAAATAAAATAGTGTTTCCAACCTGGAAATTTAAATTATGCAGTTGTCGCTTGAACTGTGAAGTAGCTTTTCTGCTCTCCCAAACCTAGCATGATTTATAGTTCTAATGTTTCATTTTCTTTTCTGTCAGACAAAAACTGTTCCACGGCTATTGATGAATGTTCCTTCAAGCCCTGCAAAAATGGAGGCCATTGCCATGATTTGACTGGTGAATTTTACTGTAGCTGTTTGCCAGGTAAGAAGTCAGGTGATACTTAGGTGAGAGATTTTCTATGGTATTTGAGAAAGAAAAACAGTTTTTCATAAGCAAACAACTAAGTAGTCATTTATTTTGCTTGAAAAGACAGACTGAGCAGGTATTCTTGAAGCAGACTCTACAATGCTACCTACTATGCTGGTAGTGTCATCAAGGGACATTAAAGATCATCTAGGTCCAACCACACCCTGCACTGGCAGAGACACTTCCCACTAGACCACATTGCTCCAAACCCCATCCAGCCTGCCCTTGAACACTTCCAGGGACGCAGCTTCCACAACTTCCCTGGGCAACCTGTTCCAGTGTCTCATCATCCTCACACTAAAGAATTTCTTCCTAATAACTAATCTAAATCTCCCCTCCTCCAGTTTTAATCCATTACCTTTCATCCTATCACTACACACCCTCATAAAAAGTCCCTCCCCACCTTTCCTGTAGGCCCCTTCAGGTACTGGAAGATTTTCCTAAGGACTCCCTGGTGCCTTCTCCTCTTCAGGCTGAACAATCCCAGCTCTCTCTGCCTGTCTTCACAAGACAGGTGCCCCAGCCCTTGCATCATCTTTGTGGCCCTCCTCTGGACTCTCTCATGGAGCTCCATGTCTTTCTTATGCTGGGGGCTTGAGAACTGGACACAGTAGTCCAGGTGGCATCTCATCAGAGCCAAGGAAAGGAGGAGAATCACCTGCTAAAATTTTGGACTGTTCCACATAAAAGAACTTTTAACAGATGACATTTCTAAATCTGTTGCCATAGGGTGTGATGTAGATGGACAATTTTCATTAGAAGGTTGGAAGGGGTTTAGACAAATTCACAACCAAAAAGGCTGTAAGTGGATACAAAAGGATCTTCTGACTTCTTTTAACACTCCTGAATGCTTGCAGATTTCAAGGAGAACAGAATGGTGGAAGTGGCTAATCTAATATGCTCTCCCTAAATAACTCTCCTATTGCTGCCTTTGAACTGACCACACAGGATGTTACTTAAATTGTTGCAGGATGTTCTCATGTTTTTGTCTTTTACAAAACATTACTTCTAGTTAACAGCTTCTTTCCCATCCCTGTTCATGCCTCAGTGATGTATTATCCCTGCTACACCTAACTGAATACACACTTTTTTTTATTATTTTTTTTAAGTGGGATTAGTGCACGATTAGCATGATTGCCAAAGTAGGCAGATTTTGAAACAGAAAATCCTGTAAGTAGAGATGCCTGTATTGATGGATTCAACCTAGAATCAATTTTTGTTCAGCTTAATACATTGAATCAAAGGAGCAGTACTTCTGATTAAGAGTAAACTCACACACAGAAAAATTGTAAATCAAATTCTTCTTTTTGGGAGATTCACTGTTATTAAAGTTTACTGTACCATGAAATAAGACTGCACTTCTTTCAAACGTTTTTGGCATCCCTTATTATGAAGTAAAAGCTTACACATGAAAGTTTTCACTCCAGGGAAAACCTTAGGAAAAATGGTTCATGCTGTGACTCAAAAAAAGAAAAAAAAAAGTGAATCATCAAGATTACAGATGGGAAATATGTAGGAAATCACTCAGCCCTTCACACTCTTTCTGCACAATCACGCTTAACATAGAATCTGTAATTATTGTTTTTTTGCTTTGATTTCAAAGATGCTGGATAAGAGAGTTTAATATGTCTTACATGGAACTTGCTCAGCTTACTGAAATTATTTTTGTAAATGCATAATTTACAATTCATATTATCAATTTCTTGCTCCAAGTTACAATTAATTTATACAATTTGAAAGTAATGTATTTTTCTTATACCTCTAACTTATACTGTGACAGCATTCTTACTAAAGAAGCCTGTCTATTCTATTCTATTCTATTCTATTCTATTCTATTCTATTCTATTCTATTCTATTCTATTCTATTCTATTCTATTCTATTCTATGTAACCCTGCCTATTTACAGTTACCATACAGAGGCAAGTACATGAAGCTTTTACTTCTGCCGCATAAGCTAGCTCTAAGCATGCAGGGACTAGAAGAATAATGAGTAATTCCCATTTCCCTATTATATTGTCAGACATAGGTGGCCAGAAAAAGGCAGTCATGATCAAAGAACATGGTTTGAGTATTTTTATAATACGTTTTTTTCAATATACCTCCCTAAACCTACCTTGGCTATTGCACAAAACAGCTATGCAAGACAGTTACTTAAAGGAAAATTAAGCAAGTAATATAAGCATCCCACTTAAGAGATTCCATAATGATGAGAAATGAGGCATTTTTTAGTAAGCATGAACACTGGTACTTTTGCCTTACCAAAAAAGAACAAACCCGGTATATACCTGCATGAGGTGAGGAATAAGGATGTATAATCATAGAATCATAGAATCTTAGGGGCTGGAAGGGACCTAGACTAGATCATCTAGTCCAACCCCCCCTGCCACAGCAGGGGCACCTAGAGTACATCACACAGGACCTCATCCAGGTGGGTTTTGAATGTCTCCAGTGAAGGAGACTCCACAACCTCTCTGGGCAGCCTGTTCCAGTGCTCTGTCACTCTTACAGTAAAAAAAATTTTTTTTGGATATTCACCTTGAACCTCCTATGCTCCAATTTGCACCCATTCCCCCTTGTCCTATCACTGGTCATCACTGAGAAAAGCCTAACTCCATCCCCCTGACACTCACCCCTTACATATTTGTAAACATTGATGAGGTCACCCCTCAGTCTCCTTTTCTCCAAGCTAAAGAGACCCAGCTCCCTCAGCCTTTCCTCATAAGGGAGATGTTCCACTCCCTTAATCATCTTTGTAGCTCTGCGCTGAACTCTTTCGAGCAGTTCCCTGTCCTTCTTGAACAGAGGGGCCCAGAACTGTTCACAATACTCCAGATGAGGCCTCACAAATGTAGAATAGAAAGCATGCACACCAATGCTCACATACACAATTTTCATTTTTTTTGTGGTGTTTTGGGGGTTTTTGTGTTTGTTTTGTGGTGGGTTTTTTTGTTAGATCTTTTGTTTTGAAGAGTTCTAAAGCCTGAGTTTTAATCTACCTGTTGGTCTGCTCAGTCTTTCACATGGATGCAATCTCTGGCACCCCTCCATCTTCTTCTCCTGATATTAGAAACACAGATAAAAGTTCTTTTCAGAAAACACCTAAAATTTTAGTCAATATGCTTAAAATCATAGTGTTTGTAAAGCAGTTAAAGTGATAATCAAACTATGCCCTTTTTCCAAAATTCCTATGCTCTATCTAGTAAACATAAAATATATGTGCTTGGTTTATATGTTTAACAATTTTTTATTCCTAAATTTCTGTTTCTGGAAAGTAGATAACTAATAATTTGTCCAATACATGTCTAAATATATTCAAATTTCTAATCATGGATGTGCTGTGTTGTTTAGCAATCTTCAATTCAAAAAAAGAAATCTGTAGTGTATTGATACAGAAAATAAAAAAACAGAATTGTTCTATTTCCAATTCCTTAGCAATACTAACATTCCTCATTTTGAACAGCATTTATTATTTATTTTGAAAATTTCATACAACTGTTTATTTCTTCAACTATGCTCTTTTTTTCCTGTTTTTGCCCTTTCCTCCCCTTCTATAAAATAGCCTCCTTTTTCAACAATTCATTGTCAAATTAATTTTCTTCTGGTTCTGCAATATACTGAAAAATAATTAACATTTGATCACTTTTCATTTTCTGTGGCACTGTTTGGATTAGTAAGGAGTAAAAATATTGTATAAAACTCTTGACATTGTCAGCTACTAAAATTGTCTGGCCTGACCTTGAGCAAAATCCATAGCTCTTGCCTTATGGGTTTTAATCTACCTTTCTGCACACACACACTTACCTGTTACTAGCAACAATCCAGGGTTTTTTCCCAGCTTTTCTGGTATCATGTGGTGTTCTAATCTCATATGAAATGAAGTATTATATTTGGATCCTATTTTAGTTTTGAAAATTACAAAAGATAAACTAGAAAATACATGATGGATGAAAGAGAATGTCTGTGTGCTTTCTCTCTTTCCAACAGGTTGCTTTATCAGCAAATTCTAAGAAATAGTTCGACCCCCAAATGTTGTGTATTATCTGCTAAGCTTAATACCATGAATGACATGAATAGCAGGCTAGTGTATAGGGTTTTTTTCATTATCTTATTCACCTTCCTGGATTTTACTTCAACAGATCTTTACAGTCCTGAGGAAATGCATGCCCAACTTTATGTTGCACTTCAGAAACCATTCTCTTTTTAAGTAAAGACACAACTTACTTTCTGTAACAAATTTAATTTTTCTCTAAAACAAGAATACTGCAATGAAGAACTCTTTATTTAATCCAGTGTCAGGCCACACTATAGGGAACAGCTCATCCTCTTATCTCCTTACTCTTGTCACATGAATTCTGAAAGGCAAGAAACAGCTCTGATATGGGACTGATGAAGAATAGCAACTGCCCACTGCTTGTGTTGATTTTACTGGAAGCTTTATATTCATTGTTCTTTTTTTTTCAGAGGTATTAAGCTGAGTTAAATTTTGTGTAAATATCAGGAGTTAGAAAATATATATTAATTATAACTGTTGTTGTTTATATTCTTATTATCACTTTTGTTTAAAAACATCAGTCATCACATATATTTAGTTTCTATTGAAATTCAGAGGTGTTTATTTCTAAGAAATATTATATTTTTTGAAATTATATAGACCTGTCAAATAAATATAAGCTTTGAGGACACACAAAAAAATAATATGTAAATTTTCTCTATCAATCTCCATTACTGGTTTTAAGGAAGTACTGTTTTGAATTGTGTACTCCACTGAGGGAAAGAAAGAGTTATTTCTCCTCATTAAATCTTCATTCTTTCCACTATCAACTCTTCCCATTCATTTCCAGAAAAAAATGTATTATCACAATAGACACAATGGAAAAAGATTTTTATGGTGATACACATAGAGGTAAGACTATCAATAATGAAGAAGTGTTGGATATGTAAGAAACAATATTAACAGTAATAGCAGCAAGAAATTATAGATCAATTCAATTAACAGGAAACATCAAAGGACACTACTAAAACAGGAAAAATCTCAAAACATAAGTCATACCCTATATATTCTATTAAAGCATGACTGTTGTATATATCAGTATTGAAAAAAAAGATACAAAGAGAGAGAAGTGATGGCTTTTCAATTCTAGACCGACAGAAATATTCATGTGTAATCTACTGATAAACTATCCATGAGAGAAAAAAACAAACAAATGAAAAGTCCTCTAAGAACTGTGCTTTTACAGAACAGGCACTCTGAAAAACACTTTTGAAGAATTCTTTTCCTTCCTCATTTTTCTCTTTTTTAAGTAGAATTATGGCTCCCCTTCTGCTTTCTCATTGGTGGAGCACTATCATTTTAATTTTACTTAATCTTGGTGAGAATCCAGACATGTTATTTCTTTGTTTTCTAACTAAACTAGCAACATTTGAGTGGTAAGATATTTTTTACTTCTGGATTACTAATCTGTTCTTATGAAATATTGTCATTTTTTTGTGTTTAAAAAATGCCACTGGCCTAGAAGCTGAAGATAATAATATTTGAGACTGCGTTTTCCCCAAATCTGGTTTTGCCTGCCTTGGAATCAAATGCCTCATGTATTTATATTGGACTTGTTACACAAAATTTGTTTTTAAAAATACCAAAGTAGCCTGTGCAGTCACTTCTTCTATAGAGGGAGGAGAGGAGTAAGTCTCTGGAACTTAGCTTTAATTATCTGCTGAAATTTTTGCCATTTTTCATGTCCTGTAGTTATGTTTATTTAGTGATAACTTAATAGACTGATCTATGAGATTATACAACAAAAATTTATACGAAAAAATAAAACCTATTTCTATTAGGCAATTTCTTACCATCATTTTTCATTAGTGTAATTTGGTAATTCCCTAGATTTTGCATATAAATTACAAAAAGAGATTATAGAGGCAGGGGTAATAAATTACCTGTTGGTAATAAGAAACAAGGTATGTACTGTGATACATAGAATCTTTTCAAGATGTCTTGGCATCCTCCTAAAAGAAGCTACAAACACTGACCACTTTGCATTCTGTCTGGTAAAATGAAATTGGAAAACTGTTATTCTTTCATAAGATTGGTTTTTTTTCCCTTTTACTTTTGTGGTTGTATCATTCTGCAGTTGTAAAATATTAGGTCCTGTTCCATTGCATTATACCACAACATGATAAGATGTCCCCACCCATGCATGGGGGTTGGAGCTAGATAATCTTTAAAGTCTCTTCCAAGCCAAACCATTCTATGATTCTATGATGAAATAGTCTGACACATTCCAAGGCAGCAAGCACAGTAAGATGAAAAATTTATTCTATGGTTTCTTAGTGTAAATAATTGAGAATCTAAGGTTGCCTGCTATGGTACAGTAATCAAACTTCTGTTGTTATATCTGTAAGTCTTTTGGTGTATTTCTGTACAATGTAGAGTATGCCTCTGTTTTTACTTAATCCTTTTTCTCTGAGTCTAATCCATCTTTTAGTGCATCTGACAAAAAATGTTCAGACAGTATTGAAAGATGTATTTAGCATTTGTGACCCTTTTCCTAGGTTTGAGGATGGGGTTTGGTTTCGGTGTTTTGGTTTGGGATTCTTTTGTGTTTGTTTTTTTTTAAAGAAAATCACGTGGAGCAATAGTTCTCTTACTCATTAAAATGTATGGCTTGAAGTCCAGCTTGTCCAAAGCAGTAGAAATGGTCATTCAAGTCAGACTGCTAAGAGAGAAGTGATGCACTCATTAACCCTCACTGGAAGAAGTACATTCTAGAGAGGGGGAGAATGAAGAGAAAGAAAGTGACAAAAGGTCAGAGAGATGAGAGCTTACAGAGAAATTTGAAGATCACCAGTATCAGAGTTTAAGAAGTAACTCATTTTAAAAGAACTTTCTAGATAATTAACATCTGTTCTGCCCTTTTGCTCTGTATTCAAGAAGAGATTAAAACAAACAAACAAACAAACAAACAAACAAAAACAGGAGGAAATGGGTACCTGATATTTGGATAATTCTTTAGAAGAGAAAAAGTGTCAGTCCACTTCCTAACAAAGAGAGAATGTTGTTGACATACAATGCCAGGAAATTTTCATCATCCTTTCTGCTTGACCTTGAACAAAAAAGGTCAACTACATTGAACTGTCAAAAAGGAAGATCTTTGACTATAAAATAAAAAAAATAATCTAGAAAATGCATACTTTAAAGTCTGTTTGGTCACAACTTCAGCTGTGGTATTTAGAAGTTATTCAGAGCAGTTTCAGAACTGCTGGCTTGTGGATAGGTCAAATGACAGATACAAAAGAGCAGAGGTGAAGTATAGAACTGACAGATCTAACTTGAATTCTTGAAACAAATACTAGAGAAAATGTAAAGATGAGCTTTTTGTAAGTATCTGAAACCTACAATCAGTCACTAAGTAACATGGATTTCTCAAGAGTAAAATGTGTGAAACCATTGCAGTTTCTGTTCTCAATAGGCAATAAACATTCTGGGTAAGGAAGAAGCAGCTGATACATATTTTGAGTGTGTCAACATTCTCATAAGGAAACCAAGGGGACATTGTCTCAGTGAAACAACCACTAAACAAGATGTAACTCACTAGAAAAAAATATTAGAGATTCAGTGTGGAAAAGAACTTCACTGGAAGTGTTTTGGGCCCACTAATGTTCTTCATCAATGTTCTTCATCAGTGACCTGGATGATGGAGTTGGGAATATTGTGACTGAACTTGGCACCAATGTGGGAGACAGAAAGGCAAAAACTCTAGCAATGGTCTGGAAAAGAAAGAAGATTCAGTTGAGCGAAGACTTGTTCTCTTTGACAGACATAAAAAAAAATACATATAAATTGGGAACAACAGGGCACTAATCTGCAAAAAGATCCAGAGAACTCAAGTTGAATGGATTTCAGATTTTTGCTGGTGTTGTGGAAAAAAGAAATATCCATGCTGAGATATTTGGTCAGGAGTTCTGCTTGTGCTAGAAGCGATGTAGTTCCCTGCCGTATGTCAGAATGTACGAGCAGGCGCTCCTGCCAATCTGACCTTGCCTTGCTGACTTTGACTTCCCAGCTTCATCTCAGACCTACTTTGTCACAGCAGGCTGGCTGGTCATCACTGGACCATGACAGACCCTGGTTGCCAGCATTGGTCCTGCTCGTCTCTTCTCATTTGGATATTGTGTCACTGTATTGCTTGTCAGTGAGGCTGTGCCCTGCCTACTTTGCCATCATGTTTCCTTTACGAGTAATAAAAGTTGATTAACATTTTTAAACTAAACCCAGCTGAACACAGAACTTTAAAATATGGTGATAATATATAGACCTGACGTACAGATTCACTACATGACGTGACTGAAATGTGTGTGTTGCCAAGCATTACACATTTCCTAAAGCCTATTAATATTTATTGCTCTAAAGGATTTATGCCTCTGTATGGAGCTGTAGGTACTCAGATTTTGATCATGAAAAATAGAAAAAAAAGTTATTATCCATGATGCTAGAATTAATTTGTGAATGAAGATTACTATCAGAAAAGCACTGGTGTGCAATAATTAGTGATCAAAGAGAGAGTAAGAGAACTCATTTTAATCTGATTTTTTAAAATTTTTAAAATATACCAGATAATTTACATCCAGGTACACAGAGTTCATATTACCTGTAATTGCAGTCTGATTCCACAAAGGGCTGCATTCATGAAACAGAAATAGCAAAGCCCTGTAACTCTCCTGTGCAGCAGCACAACTGAAGCATATGTAGATAAAAAAAAATCTCTAGGGTTGAGCAGCACCTGCAAATGTATCAGTGAACAGAAATTATTACACCTGTACCAAGAATTTCTGCCCTAGCATGGAGGTGACTAGTACAAGTTGGACGACAGTAATTGCTTATTAAAAGCCTAGAAAAGGGTCAGAAAGGCATGTGGATTCAGGCTCATACATTGTATGCTCCTGGCTCTGCAAGGTCTGCTTATAAGGTCTGTCTACCTGGAACTATCGGAGTTAGAAATTATCTAGCCTGACCCAACTTCATTTGGTCTCAGTCTTAGAGGAAATCTGTCTCAGAGAAAAGATATTATCTGCAATCTAGATTAAATGTCTTTTTGTTGTCTGTGACATCATCTTAATATCACTGTCACATCAGTGTTTAAACAACGTAATATGACTAAGGTAGGACTTCGGTGGTATCAAGAATATTTTAAAATTAGTATGTATTTGCTGATTCCGAAGTGAGCGAGTGGTATGCAGAAGGTGGACTGACTGATATTTAAGATTCCTCTTGTGACTGAATTGCACTTAAATTATGTATTCAAGTGTTTGTTGAAAAAATATTTTTCAGTTTTCCTGTCAGAATATCATAAGATAAAATTCACAGTTGCAATGATGACTTTTCAGCTGCCAATAAAGCATTTTGAGGAATATCCAATGAAATGTTTTTTTCATCAGAAAATGCTGACATAACAGGATAAAAACTGACTTTTGGCTTAGGAGATTTATTTTTTCACTCACTACTTAGTTGAGAGAACTTTGCATAAGATTTAAAATGGCTGAAACACTTCACTTCAAAGCTGAATGACAAAAAATTGTAAATCTGTTGAAATTATTTTGCCTTGGAATATTTATCTATTTATTTCAGGAATGAAAGATGTAGGTAAGAAACTTATGTACAAACTCCCTAAATACTAATAATAGCAGATTCTTACAACATGTTTTAACTTTCTCTCAGATTATATGCACATAAATGCAAGTTCTGACTTGTCCCTGAGCTAGCCTGAGACATAAAACAACTGAATTTCACACAGGGGCACAATATTATTTTTCAGATTGCAGCTGTTGATAGCCCAGAATGTCTGCTTGTGAAACTGAGCAGTCTTCAGAGAACATAAAAACTTTCTTAAAGTCACATTTGCATCATTTCTTAGTCTCCTATTTTAGAATATGAAGGTTTTTAAAGTTTTAAAGAATGATTCTTTTATTCTAATCTAATTTATTAAGTTCAAATAGACCTGACTGAGAATTAGTGGGGTTTGATCTCTGAGTTCCAGAAACCCCATACACAAGAATGATAAAATTGAGAAAATTGCATCTTCCACTGTTTCTTTTATAGTTGTGATTGGTTACTTCAACACATCACATGTGTTTATTAGAGCAGGTCATCACAATAAAACATTTTCCTGTTGTACTGTCTGAGGCAATAGCAGCATTTTCCCACCTTTCTTCCATCCAAAGACCTCTTTATTAACATTTCTTTATTTTGTTCAACTACGCTATTATTAGTTGCTTTTTTAAAATTATTTTTACATTTTGTGTAACCTTCGCAGTAAGTACCATTTTATATTTTAAATTCTAGATGACCCAAGTAAAAGTAGGATTTCATTATGATAGGTATTGAAAGACAAAAAGAGTAGCAGTAATTCTGTCTCAGAAACCAAAGTAATAAAATGGCTTGTATATTATTATTATCACACCTAGTGCAAATACGGAGAAATAGCAACCCATTAGTATTTAAGAATCTTAATGACAATGAAAATATTGTCCAGGTTTTAAATTAATTTATTAAATTCTGACATTTGTTTCTTTCTGTCTGTTTAAGTTTTTCCTAGCTGTAACTTTCACAGGAGCCATGTAGTGCCCAGAAGTAATATTTGTTCAGTAAGAGTGAATGAACACACATCAAATCCTGCTGGCCCTGACAATAACCCTTAATGTGAAGCTCCAGTTAATATCTTCAGATGTACCTGCCATTCAGAATATGAGGATCCATGTAGTGAGATTGCCATAACTCACTGTTAGGCTTGAGTATGTCAGAATGGATCACAAGTCAATGATCTCCCTGGGCAGTATGTCATAGTCGGACTAATAAAAATCACTTTTGTCATGAGGCATTTGGGTTTGTCAGAAGGAAATATCTGTGAATGAGGCATTTCTGAAAAAAACTATTTTAAATACTCTGCTTCTAAATTTCCATTATCTATATTCACGAATTACCTTTTGAGTGTCTGTAGCAGAAAAATAAACTGACAATTGCTCAATTTTATGGGAAATTGCATACTCCTAAGTATTGCTGCAGAATCTGTTTTGATGAGAAAATTTATACAGACAGGTGTTTATTATTAAAATTGGGCCCTGCAACCACCACCTTCTGTTCTTCAGTTTAGTACAGTAATTTTAGATACATTTTTCCATGCTGTAACTCTTTGATAATTAATTCAAAACACAAAAATTCATGCATACATAGTTTAAGATCTTCATTCCCAATATATAAAGTTATTATGAACAATTATTCTTAGTTCCTCAAAAGAAAAAAACATGTTGGCTTTTCTATATTCAGTATCTCCACTTGGATGACAGTCACATAACCACATATAAAAGTTACACATATATCTGTGTGTAACTGTTGCCATCACTGATTAATTATTCAATTTTACTTCTTTTTCATATTTTTTATATTAGTTTTAGGTGGTACTTCAGTAAGCAGATGTTAACAGCTATTTACAAAGACAAAAATGAGAGAGATGCTTGCATTTTTAATAACAAGCATCATGGAGGAAAACATCAGCTGTGTGACAATGCTGCACAGCTGGTGTTTGGAAAGGAATAGAAACATAGCTTGAAGACACCTTTCTGCATCTAGTGATTTAGAAACCAAAGTGACTGCATGTGTAGGGCAGCTTTAATATGCATTGTCTTGTATTTATGCCCCAAAAGGTTGTCATACAAGCCAGGATATCTAAAGCACAGTGTGCTTCAGCAACTTACCCTGATGGTCAGAAGTTGCTGTCTTACTTCATCTAACCAGCTGTTCAAAAACTAAAAAGTTTTCCAGATCAGGAGCTCTTCAGTTGTGCCCTAAGGACATCATTTGCATTTCCTGTAATTTGAAGACTATGCTAAACTAGGCCCAAGCAGGACTGAACTTCTATAATTTTGTAATAATTTGTTATTTTGAATCTGCACTAAATAAATGCCATAAAAATGTGGTTATATTTAGTTTTTAAAGCCATCACAGTACACTGTAGGAATACAGATCTTCGACCAAAGATTCTTCCTTTTTCTCCTTGTTATGTAAAACATTGATGAACACAAGGTCAGATATGGGGCAACTCAATGGTACATGAAAACCTGTTCTGGCAATACCTATGCTGCTGAAACATGGCATTCCTTTATAAATCTTTTTCAAAATGAAACATGAAGTTCAGCACTTCTGCCAGACTTGGCATTCAAGTTTGTAAGACTTAGGAATTAATTATATTTAGGTCACTGAACCAAACCTCTGGTTTAAGTCTTTAGCAGCTTTTCATGCTGTAATTATAAAATTATAAGAAATTGGTACTTTTGGTCTTTGCTGGAACATTATTTTTGCAAGATTCCAAAAATCTAGACAGAATTTTTGAGTGTTTGGTTAATAGGAGAGCAGAAAGCTATACTTCTTATACTTTAACTCATTGATTTTGTATTACAAATGTTAGAACAAAAATGTTGAAATTTATATGAAGTAATTGGATCCTAGCTCAACACACAATCATTTATATCAATTAATTAAAATATTTATTAGGTTTGAAACCAACTGTTTTTCAGTGAAACATATTTACTGGCAGCTATATATTGTGTATGTTCTAAAATAAAGGTGCTGTCATCAATGAACCATGTGATTTTCTTGCTGGATGATAGCATCAGAAGCTATAACACCATGTTCAATACACCTTTAGTGTAAAATGTAGGTTCATATTTTATCTTTTAATTTCTTTTATAAATTTTGTGCAAGTGTAGCCCTCAATGGGAAACAAAAAAGCTCAGTGTTCCACAAGATTAAATTTCTTACGAACTGTAAGTTAACTGGTTCAAAAAATCAATACCAATAAGCTGCCAAACCTGTCAGATCTTGTAATATCTGCTTTATAATAGAGCGCATTGGGACAATTTTGGTTTTTGGCTTGAAAACATAGGATGGCTTCTTAGCGTGGTGTATAGAAAACCACAATAGAAATGAGAAGACGTTTAGCAGTAGTATTCTTGTTGTTATTTCAATACAAATAGAAATAACTGCATGTACTGGTTTGGGGGATTTTTTGGCAGCGGGGGAAGGGCCTGAGGAGTGGCTCTGATAAACTGAGAAGCTCCCCCTGCTCCAAATCCAGCTAAGGAGCCATTAGAGGGACAATAGATGCACGTCAGCGATTAACATACGAAATAACTGAAATGAGACCTGAGCAGAGCAAGCAGTTAAGAAGAGCTGAGCTGGAGAGGTGAAAGACAGTGCTGGGGTGAAGATTTGGGTGGTTGGTGAGGAAGAAGGGGAAGAAGGTGCCCATGCACAAGTTTCCCTGCAAACAATGGTGAGATTGCAGGGTGTCCCCCTGCACTCATGGAGGAATGTGGTGGAACATTCCCTGAAGGTGAATTTGGCCAGCAGACTTCTATTTTGTGGCCAGTGGACTCAGATTTGCTGCCAGTGGACTCTGATCACGCAGCTCTGGAAGACCCCGGCGCCAGGGGAATTTGTTCCAGAAGGAGCCCGTGACTCTGTGAGAAGCCCAGGCTGGAGCAGCTCTGGACCTCGTGGGAAGGACTCATGAAGGAGAAGTTCATGGAGGACTCTCTCCCATGGGAGGAGCCCCATCGGGAAGCAGGGACAGACTGTAATGAATCCTTCTTCCTGAGGAGGATGGTGTGGCAAGAACCATTTGTCCTCCCCATCCCACAGTGTGTGTGTGTGTGTGTGTGGGGGGGGG
>NW_009954554.1:299824-351394 GCF_000747805.2 Chaetura pelagica
GGGGGGGAGAGGGGGGGCTGGAATTGAGGGAGTGGCCAGGGGCTGGTTCTTTGTTGTCATGTTCGGCCCAAACTGTGACACTACATAAAATCTTTTGAACAAACTGACATTCTATCAAATCTTAAAGACCCATTGTATCTTGAATTTTTTATTATTATTATTGCAAATATGGCTTTATCATATAGTCCTTCTGTTCCATTCAGAATTGCTTTGTATATGAACCTGAAACTTTCAAAGAAACTGGAATATGTTACTTTATTCTAAACAAAAATTTTAAATATAAGAACACAAAAGTTCTTAGCAAAGTCGGTCTCTCACTTGTCTATTTTTTTCAGATTAAGTGTGATAATGAATTTTTTTATGCCTTCTGTTACTCTGTTTTTCATCAGGTTTTACTGGTCGGTTTTGTGAAGCAGATGTTGCTGCTTGCCTGTCACAGCCATGTGCGGCCCCCAGCATCTGTAAAGACACATTGGGTGGCTATCTTTGTTTCTGTGCACCTGGTTTTATAGGTAGGTTCAAAGGAGTGAGGACTGTTGTTTTACATGCTTAATTCAGTCCTAAACCATGGATAAGGTTATACAAATATAGTAATAGACACAATTTAGCAGTGTGCCTCTGACTGAGGTGGAAGCAACTTTTGTTTCCTGGCAATCAAAAGTACATGGGTGTGTAAAAGTATTCCACTGTAAAAAATACTGACAACATGCGATTATTTCCACTCCAATAACTCTTACTTTATACTATTTTAGACAGAGTGTCTGTCTTACACTGATGGGATTGCTACTTCCAGCCATATGTAAGTTGGCCTTATGTTATCTGCTTCATGCTTCTTGTAATAATAAGGCTGCAGTAATGAGGGCTTCAACTTCTGAATATACATCCAAGATCCTGGGCAGGTTTAACTACTTAAACCTACCCTGCAGGTCATTGTCACTAGTTGAGACTCCAACTAGATTAAAATTGGCTTGGCTGTGTAAACATACTGTCATAGTAATTCCAGATTACATTTTTTTAAAATAACCAACAAAAAGTTTCTAGACACAGATGCAGATTTTTCAATCATATGTATGATGAACTAATCAAGCACAGTCTGAATTCCCTGAGTGGCAGGTCAGCTCTGCTGCCAAGATCCATTCATCCTCATTGCAGGGATTTTGATGGTGCTCCCAGAGCAGGAATAGGGTGACTCTTGATAGTCAGGGAGGACACAGGCAGCAAGAGCAATTCAGATCTGGAGTAGACTCCATACCTCTTAAACTGTTGCTCCATGTCCTAATGTAGGCAACCATTTAGATGAAATAATCTATAGCTTAATGGCTATAATATTTGTGTCTGTAATGTGATAATTCTTGGTGAGATCTTATTTTATTGAAATTTTTGTTTAAGTTCTTATATCTACAAAATAGTGGTTTTAATTTATACATTTTCTGTGGCCAAATAAAGCCCACAAAACCCTTCTGAAACAATCAGAAACTCTTTGCCTACCTTTTAGGTGTAAGCAATTTTAACATTGAGGCCATTATAATCTGTTGGGATAATTAATATACAAAATGAAAATAAATATTTTCTGTGCTTTATTCTACCTTGGAGGCTAGAACAATTATAGGTACATCATTCTCAACTAGAAATCAGCATCTATGATTTTTAAAATATATAGCAATATCTAACTTTTTAATTATTATTTTCCAAAAAAAGTTTGTTAAATATTTGGCCATAATAGAAACTTTTGCTAATATTTCCCACAGAGACCTCTATAACAAATCCAGAAATTAATACATGAATGGAAAAGCATAATATAGAAAAAAACTGTGATGTTTTAATATGTGATCTTAGAAACAACATTTAGATTTATGTGATATTTCAGAAAAACTAAAGACTTTACAGCCTTAAAAAAGGAAAAATGTGCATTTTTATTTATTTTATTTTTTTTAAAATCCAGAAATGAATCTATATATTATATATGCCTTTTGCTTTTGTCTTTAATCAACAATAAATTAATTTCCCAAAGACAATTTCTGGCTCTTTGCTAAAACTTCCCTGGGCTCAGCCTCAGTTATTTCATTTTGTTGTTGCTGCTTGCACTGATGAGTCACCAATGATACATTCCTAATGAAGTTAATCCTTCACTTGTTCCCAGGTAATAACTGTGAGATTGAGGTGGATGAGTGTCTTAGTGACCCTTGTCACAATGGAGCTACTTGTGTTGATCATCTGAATGCCTTCAGTTGTGTCTGTCAGGACGGATTTCAAGGTATTAAAAAATCCATAGAACAGTAATTTCATAAATCTACTTTGAGTCTTAAACTGATTTTTCAACATGTCAGATGATATGTATGGATGATTATTTTAGTGTCATCTGAAGGTATACAAAGATCTTGTAACTTCAGCATAAATGATCTTAACTGGAGTCACATACTTTGTTTTCATGACTGGTGCTTTTTGATAACTGGTGGCTTAGCTGTTAAAAATGGATCAGTGGTGTATAGTGAAATTTTGCAAATAGCATATACTATTTTCAGTAAGCTTTTTAAACTGTTGGCAAATGTAATATAATAGAAACAGAACAAAAATTTGGGGGGGGGAAAGAATTAGTTCTTGGCATATGTATGCAGTAAGTAGTCTCCTCTTTGCCTGATTTTATATTTATAGGCATAACTTGTGAAGCAAATATAAATGAATGTCACACTTCTCCGTGTCTTCATAATGCATCATGTGAGGACTTTATTGGTGGCTATGAATGCATCTGTCTACCTGGCTTTACTGGTGAGTTGTATTCAAAGTAAAACTTGTTTTCCACAGGGAGGTAGTCCAAAAAGCATCCATTAAGACATCACCAGCTAATTTGCTTGTGTTTCCTTCTCATTTCTCTTTATCTGCCCTGTTCTAATGTTTCATTTGTATTCAAACAAACTGGAACACTGACTTCATCTGTAAACTGAATAGCACAAGATAAATTAGTCTGTATTTTAAAGGCCTGGAAAGCTTCCACATACAGGGAAGATTAGGTACCACTTAGCAACTCAGAAATAAGCTGTTATGTATTTGTGGTGATAAGAATTAAATGGATGCTGACATTAGTATGTGTGGCTCTTCACTTGGTTGATTTATGTTAGTGTCATCTTAGAAGTTGCTTGAGATTCTTGTGGTGCAAATGAAATAGAAATTGGCACCTGATTCTCTTACTAAGTGTTCAATTTTTCATCTTTTCAAAGGTGCAAGATGTGAAACAGATATAGATGAGTGTGCTTCATTTCCTTGCAAGAATGGAGCCACCTGCATTGACCAACCTGGTAATTACTTCTGCCAATGTGTAGCTCCATTTAAAGGTAATGAACACCAAGGGAGAGGGGAAAGCAAACATAATTAGCTTTAGAAAACATTTGTCAATTGTCTGAACTCATTTCAGTCTTCCTACAGCATTATTAGTCTTTCATTTTGCCAAGCAAGGCTTTTAAAGTGACCAGCCAATTATGCCTTAGGCTGCAAGTAATGTAAACTTTGTACATCTACTAGTAGCGTTTATTTATTAATCAAATTGATAGTTTAAAATCAGTTTGTTAAAAAAAATAAGATTATTTGCAAAATGAGAGGCATATGCCTATTAAGCTGCCATCACAAAGGTTAATTTCTTTTCTATACATGTTTCTCTCTAATGTGATTGATCATGGTATTCTCTAAATTAGTTTTTCATTATCAGAAAAGCAATTGATATTTATGTTTGAATCCATAAATTGTGTGTGATTCTTTCTGCTGGTGCTTTTAAAGGAAATAAACTTGAAATTTAAGCTTTATTGTGACCATTTTCATAAAAATTTGGGGGGGATTAATTTTGAATACTCAATGCTAGAATAGTTCAAAATAACAAATTGTGCAGTGTTCTTGAGCAAATCTTGTGCAAGTGATAATCTCAACTAGAGGTGCTTGTTCATTTATAAATTAAATATAAACACATTTTTCCTCCAGCAGTTCAATATAATGATACATTCTTAGGATTTCAGAATAATCATTAAAAGGCAATTTTCTTGGTATGTTGAGACAGCAGGGCTTTTTTGCCTTTAGGGAATAGCATTAAATACATCATTTATGAGACAAGAGTGAGCTCTAATGTTTATTTTTATTATTTTAGTTAATGGTCAACATTTAGTTTGTCATTTTTACTAGTTTAATTTATGTTCTGCTGAATAAAATCTAATAAAATAACAAGTAAATGAGTACTACAGTATCAGAATTGCCTTTGCTCAGAAAGATATGAAGTCATTTTCAGTACATAGTTAGAAATACTGATCTCTTGAGTACTTGTTTCACAAGAAGTAAGATTTTCAAATTGGTATTAATTTAACTACTTTATTAAAATTTCAGAAAGTCAACATTTCTGTAGTCATCCTTCAAGAAGTTAGTAGTGTCTAATACAATAGAAAAGTTAACCCCTGCTGGCAAGATTCATAAATAGTAACTGAGGTCCTCTGGAAACATAACATTATTGGTACAGGATGTCTAGAATCTATGGGACTCTTGTTGAAATAAAAGATCTTTTGAGACTGTTTACTTCTTTACAGGTTTACTTGGCACCTTGCAAGATTCAATTCTTATACTGATGTTACCTAGATTTATGATAGCATAAATAAAAGCAGAATTAGTTTCATATGAAAACTATATCAGTCTTAAACTCTCTGTTATTTAAACTATTGTAAATGTAATCTTTAACTGATTCACAGTAAGCCAACATAATGAGTAGTTAAACTACGTGTTCTAATTGTGTGGAAGTATTCAGGTTACTGTAAATAATACCTTTGTGTGCACTACTTACAGATAGCAGGATTGCTTTACTAAAAACTAAATACATTATATTAATGGTAGAAGTTCTATAGGAATATGTTTGGGGTTTTAACAAATATTTTCACTCATTTTATTGCTTCTGTTAATGTCAGAAGAAAAGTATAAATGTTATATTGTGAATGCTGCAATTTACTTGGAATGCAATCTGAAGTTGTATTTCCATAAGAGATTGTAATGGATTGATTCTCCCCTCACAAAATCTCCCTTGAAGAGAATGCATCACTATTAGGAACATTTAATATAACAGTGGATCAGGTGTGTACAGCAGACCCCTACTATACAGAATACATGATTAAGGAATTCAGAGCATGATTAGGATGTTCAGGTACATTCATAAAAATAGTAGCCTGTCAGATTAAGCCAGAAATGGATTCCATTTATTGAAAATGCTTTGCATACATTTATCTTTCTTTCTTCCTTCCTTATTTCCATGACTAGTCTCCTTTGTTTATTTTGGCAAGGAGACTATAGGAGATTATGACCAGAAAGTTCTGATTTATCCATTTTCAGTTTTGTTTTGTTTTTCTTCCCCTTTATTACCTTGTCTTTTAAAAAAGAAAATAGAAACATCTTCACTTTTTTTTTTTTTTTTTTTTTCCTTTCCATTTCACTTTCCAGAGCATTTACTTCTCATTTTCAAGTTCTGTAAACCTTTTGATGTCCTGAACAGGTACTTCTATATTTTAATAAACTTTTACAACAGTTCTACATTAATATGAAAAGTAATCAGAAATTTCATTAAGGCGTTATTGTATACTCAAAGTTTCTTTACTTTTTCTTGTGTGGGTTTTTTTGATTATTATTTTAAAGCATGGATTTTTCTACTTTTACAAAATATTTAAAGTCTTTCCACTGGCTTCCACAGAATACTGGAAGATTTCCAAAGATTTTAACAACAATTATGCTTGGGCAGTAGTATTTATCTGAATGTTTCTTCAAATATCTGACAGTCCAGGCTGTGCAAATTAACTGTACAAGCCTAATTTGTAAATGTTATTTTTAGTTTTCCTAGGGGCACAAAACTTATAAGAAAATCTAATTTCTGTGGTAAAGCAAATGCATGGACAGCACTGGAGAAATACATCTTCTGACACTGTTGCTACAATCCTAACAGTGATAAAACTAAAGCATTCCTCTCCATCAGTGTTCCTCTGACAAAGGTTTTCCCCATAGCTACCATATGTCAGTTGTTGTTCAGTCCAGGGACACCACATAGTGGCCTTCCAGAACCTGAAAGGGGCCTACAGGAAAGCTGGGGAGGGGCTTTTTGCAAGGGCTTGTAGCAATTGGACAAGGGGTAATGTGGAAGGGGGGGATTTAAGTTGGACATTAGGATGAAATTTTTCACTGTGAGGGTGGTGAGATGCTGGAACAGGTTATCCGGAGAACCTGTGGAGGCCCCATCACTGGAAGTTGGATGGGGCTTTGAGCAACCTGGTCTAATAGAAGGTGTCCCTCCCCATGCAGGGGGTTTGGAACCAGATAATCTTTAAGGTCCCTTCAAAACCAAACCATTCTATGATTCTATGATTCTATAATTTAGTTTTTCATTGGAATTACTGCCACTGAAATTGCTGCCTTTGATTTTTCCCAAATATTGAGCTATACAGCTTGAGGGTACTAGCAGCCCATTTTTGCATAATTCAAAAGGAAAATGGAAGAAACTTGTAAGAATACTAGGTACAAAATAACATCCATGACAATGCCTAATGTTTTAATTACTATATATGGTAATTGAAGTATTTTCATGGTATTTCAGCCAAATTCTTTGTCCCATGGAGGAGAAAAATCAATTTCTGTTTTCCAAAATCATAGAGCTCCACCTGTAGTCCAAATGAAGTATAAAATAAACTTCAAAGTCCATATATTTCATTTTGGAGGAAACTCAAGATTTGATTAAAGAATTTTTAAAAAAAGATCTATACCAGATCATGTTATTACTAAAGAGAATCATGTGTAAACCCACACAGAAATTCTAGAATTTACTGAGCCCCAGTGAGCACCTGTTGTAACTAAAGTCAAACCAAGAAAAAAAATTATGGCATCTACATTTGTGTAATATGCTTTAGCCATTTATAATATAGTGATCTATGCCAAAATTACTGCGGGTGCTTGTGAATATGTTCCAATTACCCCAATGGAACAGCCCACTTTAAAAAGTCCAGTTCTCTGTTTGTTTCGCTAGTGTTCTATCACTGACTTGTATAGTACAAATTATTGTTACACCTCACACTTAAATGCTGAAATGATATATTTGCTTCTGCTTGGTGCTAATGTGTTACTCCTTCCAAATATGATCCTATTTTTTAAATGTGTCCCTCTTCCGTCTATTTTCTCTCGTACTTAAGATGCAACACAGAGTCACGTATTGAACATCTTTTATCAGAGGACATTCTGAAGTCAAGTTGTTCAGAAACAGAGAAAGAGGATCAGCTGGTTTTCTGTTGCAGTTCCCACTGGCAAAATGACTATTGGAACTGTGGGAAGGAAAGAAGATACACTTGATTTGGCTGCAGGACAAATTAAATATTTTAATATTAGCAAAAGGAAACAAACAGCTCAGAAGTACATTCAGCTACAGTTCTGCCCAATACATTATAACCAAGTTTCTGGCAGTAATCTATTACAGTGTTAAGCAGGCCTCTCAGCCCTCTTCTGAGTTTGATTCTATTAAAGTATCCTAGCTGGGGAGCTATTATTATAACTTTTCAATTATGATATTGATTCTACAATCATAGTCTTTCTATAATAGAATCACAGTTATTACAGAATTGTTATTAAGTGCTTCAGAAGAGAGCACAGTGTGTGAGAAACAAACTGTGAGACTATATCTTATTTAGGGTCTTAATAGAAGGTAGAATGAAAGCTCCCAAGTCTCTATCAGGAAACAATGTCTTTTTCCGTTAAAAATTCACACAAAATTCAAGAACAGTGCAATTAGTATATTTTATAGTCCCTATTGGTTTATTTTATGTATACATATAATACATATTTATATTTATATTCATATCCATGCTGTTCCTTCCATGTGGAAACATGTTAAATGCAGACATGAAAGTGTTTCTTTGCAAAGATTAATAGGAAGCAGAAGTTCATAATGATCATGTTTTGAAATCAATATGTCTTAATTTTCAATGAAAGACTGAAAGACTTCTCTTTTCTGCTATAGAGTAAAAAAATACTTTTCTAAACCTCAAACCTGCCGTATTTTTCTGTCTCTTGCTGGCTTCCATCATAATTTAGCCAAGCATATTTTTTTGTCTTAAGCTATGTATTTGTTATAAGGCTGGAACCAATTATATCCTTCCATCTATGCTAGCAAAATCAGAACTGCCTTTTTGGATTGCTGCAGCTTTATTTGCTTTCCATAGTCGTAAGTCTTCCTATAGCTTGTATCTGGAGGAGCACAACAGTTTACAGACTTTACCTGAGTCTTGCTCAGTTGTGTGAAGGGAAGGGCAGGACTGCTGTTCAGTTTTTCCAAGATTTCTTAGTAGAAGAGGTGCTCAAATGCTCCACTAACACTGGTTTACTGCCTCTTAGCAACACCTGCCCAATACATAGTGGACAAGTCTTTCTTACACTTATGAGTTTTTCTAGTATTACGGAATGCCTGCTGTTCAGTTTTTCCAAGATTTCTTAGTAGAAGAGGTGCTCAAATGCTCCACTAACACTGGTTTACTGCCTCTTAGCAACACCTGCCCAATACATAGTGGACAAGTCTTTCTTACACTTATGAGTTTTTCTAGTATTACGTACCTATTTTCAAGGTAACTCTAGGTGCTTCACCCCAAGCATTAGCTGTTTCATCCAAATTTAGATGTATTGGTGTTTTTGGTGTTTTGTAAGAACCTTGAGGTATATTCTAATATGCTTCTAACATCTGGATCTGAATCTATAAATGCAAGTTTACTGTTCACAACTTTGAAGTGTCAACATTTTTATGTATCTCATGGTGTCATCAATAAAGTTAGTTTTAACTATTAGACATCAGTCCTTGCTGAGTGTGTAGCAAAGTGGGATTGTCTGTGTATCAGGAATGCTGCTTTTCAGCATTTCTAGCATGCAAAATGAGAATGATTCCACTACAATTTCTAGACCAGCTGAGTTTTACAGAAAATAACGTAGGCTGCTTTATTCTTACTTGGGATTGAAAGCTAAGAACAGATCTTGTACTCCCACACCAGAACTGCAAATTTGCCCCATTTTCTACACTGGTATTTAAGGTAAAGGTGAACCAAATTACTTTAACAACATTTCTGTGACTCATGGACTTAGCCAGTATCATGCTATTCCCAAAGAACCCAAAGAAAGATCACAAAGGAAGAAAACAATAAAATGGCACTAGATATTGTATCTTTGATATGTGATAGCCCTGCAAGAGTTGACATGAATATTTTCTTTTTTGTTGTTGTTGTAATAAAAAAAAATAATAATAAAAATAAGGAAAAGCTGTTTAGTAACTTGTTTTTAACAAATAGAGCAAACACGTTTATCCTTAGATCCAAATTATTATGTGGCTCATTAAAAAAATACACTGTATGCATTTGGTCTAGATGTTGCTAATAGGTATGACCTTTTTAATGAAATATGTGTAATTGTAGAGGAAAATTGAAATTCACTTTGGAGGAAATGTCTGCTTATTTGTTGCAGTCTTAATGACACATGTCTCCAAATGTGCTCCAATTAAGATTAAAGCAAAAATGGTAATTGGCCATTAAACATGTTGCAAAAGAAAGTAAAGTAGTGAGAAAGGCAACTCAGCATAAAAAAAAATGCTTAAGTCTGTTGAAAAGCAAGAGTACTAATGGAGTTTTCAGCATAGGACAGTCTATTATGGGAACAGCTAATTACAAAACAGATAATAAGTAAGAAATGTAAGTGCTCATGAAGGCAAAAAACTAGACTAGAGATAATGGAGCAATTACTTTTTCAGTGCTTACAGGCCAAAACTCAGCATCTCCTGTGCCAAGACCCATGCAAAAAGGGAGTTTTGCAAGAACCTATGCCTTTCTAGCATATCTCTGTGTTAGCCCATGAAATACTATATCCTGTTCAAAATCAGTTTATATCTGGTTTTGCCAGTCTCTTGATACTGAATAGTCAAAATCTTATTCAGAGTAAAAATGGAACTGCTGCATAGAGCTATAAAGGGCACCTTGCATCACATAGGAGCTTTTTGTGGATAGAGGAGCAGAGTGGCCATATTTAAGGTATATTGCCTAGAAAATATGCATTGCCTCTAACCAAGACCTTCTTTGGGGTTTTTTTTTCTGTTATTTTCTGTTATTTCTACTGATTTTTATATTGTTTTTAGAGGTTGCCATCTAGATACAAAAAAACTGAGGTGCTTCTGCCTTCAAAATGAACCAATTCACAGAATCATAGAATCACAGAATAATAGAGTGGGTTGGTTTTGAAGGGACCTTAAAGATCATCCAGTTCCAACCCCCCTGCATTGGCATAGACACCCCCCACTAGACCAGGTTGCTCAAAGCCCCATCCAGCCTGGCCTTGAACACTTCCAGGGAGGTCTGGAAGGCCAGCTTCTCTGAATAACCTGCTCCCATGACTCACCACTCTCACACTAAAGAATTTCTTCCTAGCATCTAGTCTAAATACATTCTCTTTCAGTTTGAAACCATCTCCCCTCATCCTATCACTATAAACCCTTGTAAAAAGTCCCTTCCTAGTTTTCCTGTAGGCCCACTTCAGGTACTGGAAGGCCACTATAAGGTCTCCCTGGAGCCTTCTCTTCTCTGGGCTGACCAGCCCGAACTCTCACAGACTGTCTTCATAGGAGGTGCTCCAGTCCACTGATCATCTTCGTGGCTCTCCTCTGGACTCTCTCCAATAGCTCCATGACCTTCTCACAGAATCACAGAACAGTCCTGGTTAGAAGGACCTGAGATCATCAAGTCCAACAACAAAAAAAATAAATTAAAAAATACTGCAGGTGGGGTCTCATGAGAGCTGAGTAGTGGAGCAGAATCACCTCCCTTGATCTGCTCACCATGCTTTGATGGTTGGTTTTCTGGGCTGCAAGTGCACATTTCCAGCTCATGTTGAGACATTCATCAACCAACATTAAAAAATGCTTCTCCTCAGGGCTGCACTCAATCCGTTCTTCACCCAACCTGTATTTGTGCTTGGGATTGACCAAACTCATGTGGACGACCTTGCACTCAGCCTTGTTGAACTTCATGCGGTTGGTGCAAGGCCACCTTTCAAGCCTGTCATGGCCCTCCTTGACAGCACCTCTTCCCTCCAGCGTGTCAACCACACCACACAGCTCGGGGCCATAAGCAAACTTGGTGAGAGTGCAATCAGTTCCACTTGTCCATATCACCAACAAATATGTTAAACAGCACCATTCCCAATACTAACCCCTGGGCAATGCCACTCAGTCTAGTTACTCTTCCCTTAACCACCAACATTATAACCCCATTCTAGAAGTCCATCAAATTTGTCAGGCACAGTACCCTTTGTGAAACTACACTGGCTGTCACCAATCACCTTCTTATTTTCCACGTGCTTTACCATAGTTTTCAGGAGGATCTGCTCCATGATCTTGCTAAGCATAAAGGTGAGACTGACTGGACTATAGTTCTCTGGGTCTTCTTTTCTTGCTTTTTTGAAAATGGCAGCTGGGTTTCCCCTTTTCCAGTCAGTGGAAACTTCACTGGCTGCCACAATTATTTTTTTTAAATATGATGGATAGTGGCTTAGCAACTTTATCTGCCAGTTTCCTCGGAACATGCAGATTTATCTCATCAGGTCCCATGGACTTGTGCAGTTTCAGGTTTCTTAGATGGTCTTGAACCTGATCCACCCCTACTGTGAGTGGTGCTTCATTCGCCCAGTCCCTGTCTTTGCCTCCTGTGACTTGGCCAGGGTGGCTTGAGCACTTGCCAGTAAAGACTAAGGCAAAAAAGTCATTGACTACCTCAGCCATCTCCATATCCCAGGTAACGAGGTCTCTCATTTTCTTCCAAAGAGGGTCCACATTTTCCCTAATCTTTCTTTTGTCAGTGACATACCTATAGAAGCTTTTCTTACTTCCTTTGATGTCCCTGGCCAGATTTAATTCTATCAGGACTTTAGTGTTCCTTACGTGATGGCTGCTCAAACAGGTTCTCTGTATTCCTCCCAGCCTACACCAGGGTAGGTATAATTTAAAGAGCAAGTTTTTGTGTAGCCATTTCTAGTGTCAATTTAAACAAGATCTGTAGTAGACCCATGGCCTTCCAGAACAGCAATGAGCACCAAAAAGCATCTCTAAAAGCCCTGGTTGTTTAACTCTGTTGATACAAAGTCAGTGAGGTACGTGTTGCAGTTTCAGCTCTGGTTTCAGCTTGCACCTTGGGACACAATTTGATCCACAATAATAATTTTCTAAACCTTTACAGCCATGAGTACACTCGGACTATTTTGTGTGTAAATCCAGTCATCTACAGCAGATAAGGGGTTTGAATTTCATTATTGTGTGAGAATAGTGACAAGAACCTTGATTACAGGGAGGTGATTTAAGTTACATAGACGATGAAAGGTATATCCATTGCAAATGAGAATTTCTATGTATCTGGCCCTTAATTTTCCCAAAAGTATGTGCAAACCACAATTTTTCAAAGACTTAAAACATAGTTACATTTTCCCTGGCTGCCCTACAATTTATGAGGGCATTGTTCAAAGAAAAATTTACCAAATTTCAGGGGGGAGGGAGGGGTCGTGATTTGGCTGATGATACAAATATTTGCAGCTTTATTTTTCTACATGCCAGGCTGCTTTACAGTGTAGGGTCATCTGCAAACACACAAATAAAACTAATAAAATAATAATCATGGTATGAGCTGCTATAAACAATGTCTGGCCAATGTGTCAGATTTTAAGAAAATGAAAACAGGATCTCAAAACACAGAAGGGTTTAGCCACATGAACTAAAAGTGGCCATTACTGCATCTGAAAATTACATCCACAGATCTTAGGCCATAAGGAAAAGCTGAATTTGATACCAGCTGTCTGTAACTTTTTAACATATATTAGTAATTTCAGTTGAATTCTGATGTATTAAACAATGATAAGAATGAAAATAAAAACATTCCCATCTATATTTAGTAGGAAATAAAATTGTGGTAAATGTTTTCCTTCGTAGTATTATTTTATTTTCTGAGAAAGACTGAAACATGCTTTTATATTAAAACGTGAAATACACAGATGTGGATACAAATGTATCTTTATTGTTTAGCAGTTATAAACTTGCATAAAAGAAAAAAAAAATGCACCTAGATAATACATTGAACTTCTGGTTTTGTCTATTTTTACAGAAATTTATACAGGTATGGAAAGTAATGTATGCAACTGTGTGATTTTCATTTTAAAGTCTGTGATGTGGGTCTATCTCATGTTTTGTTCCAGTATTCTTGCATGGTTTGCATTATCAGTTACAATTAAGGAAATGTTTTCTTTTTACTTGAAAAGGGCTAAGTATTACTTTTCAAACATTGTTCTTTAAAAAAAAAACACAACACAAACCTACACTTTTCAATTGGTACGGATTTCACAGAAAATGCCTTTTCACTGATGCTATATAGAATCACAAAGCAATTCCTTTCATGGAAAGTAGAATTTGCATTTCAAGGAAAGGAATGGATTTGCTATACATTTGAAATTAGAGAAAAGACTTGTTATATTTTTAAACTATTAGAGTAATACTTTGCTTAATACTTTGCTTAATCCATATATGCATGCTTCTGCTGGTATTTTCTTTTCCTATTCATTTCCAGGGTACTTCTGTTTTTTTATTAACATTTACTACCCTTTATTCATCTTAGTTGTGCAAGCACTTCGTTTTCTTATGCCACAAAGTAGATCAAACTAAGCAGCCAGTTTATAAAATAATGGCAAGCTTGGAAGTACATCTGAACTTTTCAAAGTTATAGAAAATGACAATTTTGAACTTTTAATAGACAATTTCATATTTAGCATTAAGACATTTAACCTTTAGAGTTGCAGGGACCTCAATTTTTGGGCATGTAACCTGCTCATTAGTGTTCCTAGGATTTCCTATGGTTTAAGTCTTTGGGGGTAGGAGCAATTTTGTTGCATTAAGTTGATGAAAACCAAAACACTAATTTCTCTGAAGTGATCAAATACTTTTAAAAATTAAAATTATTGTATCCAGTAATTGCAAAAGAAGAGTCCGGGGAAAACCAGAAAGTTGCATAGAGCAAGGATTGGGGCAAGGATTTTCTCTTGGTTTGGGTTTTTTTTGTTTATTTTTTATAGAGCCTTATAATGCCTTTGTACACTGAATGATCTCCCATAACCGAACACATTTTTACTTTTACTAAATGGTATTCAATTTACTTAATTTATGTTGGAAACCGTGCTTGTTCTCTTTAACATCAGAAGTGTCTTTTAGCTCTGTTGTTAAAAGGTGAGTTATGGAAAGACCGAAACTTAATGCTGTTGCAGTGATATTATAATGATAAAGAAAAAAACCTACAAACAGAAAACATATAAGAATATGTATTTACTGTCGAAGATTCACATCAGTCATTGGCTCTTAATTCATACATGAAATTATTTTGATGGAGCCAAGCTTTTTTCAGTGATGACCAGTGATAGGACAAGGGGCAATGGATACAAACTGGAGCATAGGAGCTTCCATGTGAATATCAGGAAGAACTTCTTTACTGTGAGAGTGACAGAGCACTGGAACAGGCTGCCCAGAGAGGTTGTGGAGTCTCCTTCGCTGGAGACATTCAAAACCCACCTGGACACGTTCCTGTGTGATGTGCTCTAGGTGACCCTGCTCTGGCAGGGGGGTTGGACTAGATGATCTTTTGAGGTCCCTTCCAACCCCTAGGATTCTGCGATTCTGTGATTTTAGTGTAATTTTGAAAAAATGGAGTTTGTGTTCTGAACCTGAGCATATAAACTAAACAATGTTAATTTAAATGAAATAATTTTTGAGCTAACAAGAACTTTTGAAAATTGTCATGTATTCATGAAAGACGTACACAATTAGTCTGTTGTAGATTTTGTCCCTGTTATTCCCTTATATCTGTTAAGCTGGTATAATTTTCTTATTTCATTGAAGCAAAATGTTATTAACATCATTTGTATTATAAACACTCTGTTTCATCAAGTGTGTAACAATGGTGAATAGACTCAAGTAGCAAGTCTACCAAAATCCAATTATACCAGTGTGATAAGGTTCCTGGAGCTGGATCCTAATAAAACAGGATATTTTAGTTAACCAATGGCTAAAGATCAGATATAAGGATTAGACCAGCATCACAGTTTCCATCAGAGCATCTAGTAGAACTGGTACTGTGACAATCACTTCATAACTTCATAGTGGAACTATTTCCTCTCACCCCAGTCTGGTGTCCCAGGGAAGGTGCTATACCTGCTTTGTTCTTCCTCCCTTGTCCAAATTCCTGCATGGATCACTTAGCAATGACATCACTTGGTCTGTGTTGAGAGCTTTCTGCTCTCATTACTGCATATTTAACACCAATACCAGTATTTAACACCAGTAGTTGGTATTATTTAAGAAATTGCCATCCAAATTACACACTTGTTTTGGTACTAGCCATAGATAGTTTATTTTCACTATGTTGTCATAATCGTGACAGCTGTTTGCCATCAGATATATTTTGTCATTGATTCAGTCTGTACTTTTAGAGCAAAATGCTGACTTTGAAAGCTGTTGTCAGATTCAATCCCTTAAAAGGGCAGTAACAAATAGGTTTTTAATTAAATTATTTTCCAAAAATAATAATACTGAAGAGAAGCCATTTCTGATTGTAAGATAATTTGGTAGTACACATAAAAATGTTTCATGTACAGATTTTTGCTGAGCAAATAAAACAAGCAAATGTCAGTGATTTTGCATAAAGAAATCAAAACTTCTATCATTTAATATATTTTATGTAATTTTTATAAATTATGCTTTTGACTTTAAATAATAACCTTAACAGAACAGTGTTCTTCAGAAAAAAACAAAACTATTTTCAGTGTTCATTATGGTATTTAGAGATTCTACTGTGGAGGTATTATATGCAAAAAAAAGTACAAAAGAGAATTGATTAACATTAGCAGAATTAAATTTCTGAGTATGCAATCTGATTCTCTTTTCTAAACAAACAAATTTTACAAATGAAGTATTCATTATTTGATAAATTTGTATGCTAGTAGATAAGCATAGTATATGCTATGAGTATATGCTTGCTTTTATATATAGAGAGAGAAGTATGCTATTTAATCCAACATATCATGGCACTGAAAAGAAAGTTGTCCTTCAACTGACTGTGTAATTTAATCACTTGTGCATATTCTTTTGAGGTTTCTTTAGGTTTATTATAATAGAGAGGCCTTTAATAATTTAGTAAAGACAATCTATTCTTGTAATCAATAATATATAGCCAAGAACTAAACTAGCAAAAACGTTAAGCTTCTTTAATGGAAATAAGCATGGTTGGAAAGATGTGCAAACTTATCAATTCATTAATGAACTTCTGTGTTTGATTCTTTTGCATTTGATCTGTTGGGCATAATTTCTTTCTCTTTTTTTGCCAGCTATGTTTAGAGAATATTATCTTTTTATCCTGTGATAACCAATTAAAAAATTCTGATATGTCAATGGGAGAAAACAGTTTAAAAGCTGTTTCCCTAGCACAGCATTCCTTTCTGCCAACAATCACAGGCTTAGTATTTCAGAAACTTACTACATCAAGTGAGAACTTTCCTGTATTTAGTAAATACAATTGTATTCAAATTAAGCAGCTACAGATGAGCATTTAAACATATCTGCACAAAAATTTTCTAACAAATATCTTAGAAGAAAGAGAAAATGCAGAAGACATTAATTTTGTGTTCTGATTAATCTATTTTAATAAAGAATTTTTTCACCTATAATCTGTTTGCTGCTTGATTTATCTTAACGGCTTTAATAATACATTTACAGCTTTGTAGAAAAA
Organism: Chaetura pelagica; assembly: GCF_000747805.2. Classification (NCBI taxonomy): domain Eukaryota; kingdom Metazoa; phylum Chordata; class Aves; order Apodiformes; family Apodidae; genus Chaetura; species Chaetura pelagica. The sequence continues at coordinate 316,651 of NW_009954554.1, forward strand.
TGGTGATATGAAAGCTACAACAGCAGTGCATTCATTGTACTGACATATTACCACCATTGCCTATTATTATCCAAGCTGAATGTTTGTGTGGATATGCATTTTTTTTAAAAAAATGTACTCTAAATCAGCCAACTTTCCTTTCTTGTTTTCTTGCTACTTATATTGATTAGCATTATTAGTCATTTAATAATGAATTATTTTCAGAATTGTGTTAAAATAATATCATAGAATTGCAGAATCATAGAACTGTTCTGATTGGAAAAAACCTTAAAGACCATCAAGTAAAACCATTAACCTAACACTGCCAAGTCCATCACTAAACCATGTCCTTAAGCATGACATCTACACATCTTTTAAATACTTCCAAGGGTGGTGACTCATCCACCTCCCTGCGAAGCCTGTTCCACTGCTTGACAACCCCATCAATAAAGGATTTTTTCCTAATATCCAATCTATCCTCCTGGCTCAACTTGAGGGTATTTTCCCTTGTTTTATCAGTTCTTCCTTGAGAGAAGAGCCTAGTCTCCACCTCGCTACAATTTTCTTTCAGGTAGCTGTAGAGAGTGATATGGTCTCTCCTCAGGCTCCTTTTCTCCAGGCTAAACAACCCCTCAGATGCTCTTTGTAAGACTTGGGTTCTAGACCCTTCAGCAGCTTCATTACCCTTCTTTACACTTCAGCAGCTCAATGTCCTTCCTGTAGCGATGGGGCCAAAAATGAACACAGCACTCAAATGTGGCCCCACCAGTGCTGACTACAGGGGGACAATCACTTCCCTAGTCCTGCTGGCTCCCGCCTAACTTGGTGTCATCTGCAAATTTACTGAGGGTGCACTTGATCCCTTCATCCTGATCATTGATAAAGATACTGAAGAGAACTGGCCCCAACGCTGAGCCCTGGGGAACACTTGTGATGGGCTGTCAACTGCATTTAACTCCATTCACCACAACTTTCTGGGCTCCTCCATCCAGCCAGTTATTTACTCGTCCAAGTCATGGGCAGTCAGTTTCTTCAGGCGAGTGCTGTGGGAAACAGTGACACTTTACTGAAGTCTATGCAGACGTTTACACAGCCTTTCCCTCATCCACTAAACAGGTCACCTTGTCATAAAAGGAGGTCAGGTTAGTTAAGCAGGAACTGCCTTTCATGAATCCATTCTGATAGGGCCTGATCACTTGGTTGTATGGTACATGCTATGTGATGCCATTCAAGATGACCTGCTCCTTAATCTTCTCCAGCACCAAGGTCATGCTGTCAGGCCTGTAAACTCTGCTTTTTTCCCTGAGTTCCAGGCAAGGTTTCTGTCTAGCTATGCCAGTCTTCCCCACCAGCTCGACTTTCAACACATGGGGATGGCCTGCTCCTGCTCCTTCAAGATTTCCTTCCTGAAGATTGTCTATCCTTCCTGGACTTCCTGAACAACTTTGCCCTTCAAGGCTGCCTCCCAAGGGATTCTATCAATCAGTGTCTTAAACAGGCCAAAGTCTGCCCTCTGGAAGTCCAAGGTGGCAGTTCTCCTAAGCCCTCTGCTAACCCTCCTTACTTCTCCAAGAATCAGAAACTAGCTTACAGTCCCATAAACTGGTGTGAAGAGGGAATAAATGAAATAAATATTGCGGTAGGTGTCTGTAACAGACAGCTTGATCCAGAAAAGTTTATGAAGTTGTCTTTAGGAAACTGGAAAAAGACTCATGAACATAGACCCTAGTGGTCACTGGGATATTGCCACCCTGACTTTTGCTGAAGGAATCATAGAACTATTCAGGTTGGAAAAGACTCTTGGGATCACCGAGTCCAACCATCATCCCTACTCTACAAAGTTCTCCCCTAAACCATATCCACAAACACCACATCCAAACGACCCTTAAACACATCCAGGGATGGTGACTCAACCACCTCCCTGGGCAGCCTGTTCCAGTGTCTAGCCACTCTTTCTGTGAAAAAAAATTCTCCTAATGTCCAGTCTAAACCTACCTTGTTGCAGCTTGAAGCCATTCCCTCTTGTGCTGTGGCTAATTACCTGTGAAAAGGGACCAGCACCAACCTCTCTACAATGTCCTTTCAGGTCGTTGTAGAGACTGATGAGGTCTCCCCTCAGCCTTCTTTCTCAAACTAAACATTCCCAGCTCCTTCATGTGTTCTTCATAAGATTTATTCTTTAGGCCCTTCACCAGCTTCATTACCCTCCTCTGTACTCACTCCAGCACTTCAATATCTCTCTTGAATTGAGGTGCCCAAAACTGGACAAAATACTCTAGGTATAGCCTCACCAGTGCTGAGTACAGGGGGACAATCACCTCTCTACTTCTGCTGGTCGCATATTTCCAATACAAGCCAGGATGCCATTGGCTTTCTTGGCCACAAAGAAAACACAGAAAGAAAACAGGGAAAGACACAAGTAATCCAGGAGGTTTATGGATGATGCTGAATACAGGTTTTTGAATCAACTGTGGGGTGAGGCAACTAGTGGAGGTACTTATTTGGATTCTCTATTTGTGAATAAGCAAGAGCTGGTTTGGGATGTACAAGTCCAAAAGAGCTCTGGCAACATTGGCAGTGAGATGATGGAGTTTATAGTCCTAAGAAAAGTAAGAACTTCAAGTAGCAGGATAATGATTCTGGACTTCACTGAGCTGACTTTGATTTGCTCTGGGGTCTGCCTGGCAAGTTCCCATTAGTGACTGCACTGAAGGGAAAACTGATTATCTTGAGACCACTGATTAATCTTGAAGGACAGTTTCCTTAAAGCACAGCTCTTTCCAATGTGTAGGAGCTCAAAAGGATGTGACAGAATAATAGACAAATGGAGAATTCTTGACTGAACTTAAAAAGAAAAGGAAGTACACAGAAGGTACATACAATGGTGAGCTACCTATCCAGAACACACCCAGTGACACAGGAACAGAATTAGGAAAGCTATAGACCAACTGGAACTAAAACTATCAAGGTAACTGATGGCAACACGAAGAAGTTCTATAGGTCTACTAATAACAAAGAAAATGGAGAAAAATGAGGATATATTGCTGACCTGACAAAGGACATTGAAAAGTCTGAGATACTCAATGCCTCTTTCACACCATTTTACCACCAGTTGGGGAGCTGGGCTTGTTCAGCCTGGAGAAGAGAGTTTCAGGGAGATCCCATAGCAGTTTGGCACTTACTTAATATGAGCTAATAGACAGATTCAGGCTCCTTTTCTCAGAGCATACAGTGAAAGGCATCTCTCCTAGCATTCAAAAAACCCCCTAAGCCTTATTATTACTTCTCGGATTTGTGGTGGTAAATATTATAGAATCACAAAATGGTTTGGATTGGAAGGGACCTTAAAGATCATATATATCCAATCCCCCTGAATGGGCAGGGATACCTCCTACTAGATCAGGTTGCTCAAATCCCCATCCAACCTGGTGTTCAACACTTCTAGGGATGAGTTATCCACAACCTCCCTGGAGAACTTGTTCCAGTGTCTCACCACCTTAATTAGAGAATTCCTTCCTAATATCTAATTTAAATCACCTTACTGTATCACTACATGCCCTTGTAAAAAGTTCCTCTCTAGCTTTCCTGTAGACCCCTTCAGGTACTGGAAGGCTGCTATAAGATCTCCCTGGAGACTTCTCTTCTCCAGGCTGAACAGCCCTAACTCTCAGCCTGTCTTTACAGGAGATGTCCTCCATTACTCTGATCATCTTCATGGTCCTTCTCTGGACTGTCTCCAACACCTCCGTGTCATTTGTCTTTTGGGGGCTGCAGAACTGGACACAGTACTCCCAGGTGGGGTCTCTTGAGAGCAGGATAGAGGAGAAGAATTGCCTCCCTTGATCTGCTGATCACGTTTCTTTTGATGTAGCCCAGGATATGGTTGGTTCTAAGTGCACACTGCTGCCTCATGCTGAGGTTTTCATCAGCCAACACTACCAAGCACTTCTTTTCTGGGTATTCTCAATCTGTCAATACCTGTTAACATTTATGAAAGCAACAAAAAACTGAATGTGCAGGTTATCCTTATACCTCAATTTCTAAATCTGATCACATTGAACCTTTTACATTTCAAATAATTCCAAAAATCTTCTCAGAAATTGTGTTTGAGATAGTAAAAATCATCTTTAGGTGAAACACAAACTATGAATTTCTGAGTAAGAAAAATAGATTTAAATTCCAAGTTCTTTGGAGATCACAGGTTTTTTGAGAGACTGAGACCTGTCAAAAGTTGTTCAGTTGCTCTTTGGTCAATGAGACGATCTTCCACACACAGTGTAGAAAGAAAAAGCAGAAAAAACCCTAATATGTTATTGAAACAGTAGAACAAAATGTTTGAAATAAAAATAATATATAGAAGCCAGGGGTCTGGGAGTATATGGAGGTTTGGGTTTGTTGTTTGGTTTTTTTTTAAAGTTAATACTTTTCTGAAATATACAGTTAAGTCATGAAATTTGCCAAAAGATATTGAGATTAAAAACTTAAAATACATTAGCATTCATATGGCAGAACTGTCCTGTTTATACTGGATAAATATACGCAAAAAATATAAATTTGTAGCCTTCAGTACATACGTCCTTACTGTTTCAATTGTTCACCAAAACTCTGTTATGCTCTCATTCAGAAAGTGGCGGTCCCTAGTGTTGTAGAATACTACTACAGTATAGGGGAGAACTGATGCATTGCGCATGCCCCAACAAACACTTCACATGTAAGAGGATGGACAAATCTGTTTAAAGGTTCTTCCCTCAACAGAGAAGAAAAACAAGTACTGCATTACTGGATCATCTGACAGTTCCACTTATGATTATGAGCCATGTGTTCAGTTCATTCATTTGAGTGTGAACTCCACTTTAGGAATCAGCAGGGTTATCACCCATGTCAAGCTGTTGTGATATAAAGATGAAAACTTCAGGGCAAAATCTCAGTGTGCCATATGGCAGCTTTTGCTATGCAATGCCATTAATTCAAGATCTGAGACTGTCAGCTGCCTGTGGCAGGATCACCCTGCACCAGAGACCATGGGTGACATAAAGACAGGGAACAACTTGTGCCATTCTTTTTCTTCTCTGTCAGCATGACTACAGGAGTCAGAGGGTTTTTTCTTTTTACCTCAGTTCTGTTCCTACTTGTTGCTTTTGCTACTAGAAGCTTTAAGAATTCAGCCCTTAGATGACTCTCTCTTACATTAAGGAATCAGCTCTCCTAAAATCCTGCTGGCATTTTGGACTGTGCTTTCTTCATTATTACAAAGACAACCTGTTCAAAGCCAGTGTCCTACCATGTGATTAACAGTTACTGTAAAACAAAATAAGCCAACAAAATTTTGCCTATAATGACAGTACAACAAAGGAGATGTGCAGTTCAAGCTGACTGCAGCCAGTGCTAAGCATACAATAGCTGTGTGCCTGACCATCCTCTCTTACAGCAGAGCCCAAATCATTTTACTGACAACATATCTCAGTAAATATTGGTACATTTTCCAAGGAAAAATTAAGAAACATTCGGTCCCATGGACACCATAATAATGAAGTTATTAAATGAATGTTTTTCATCTTTGCACCATAGCCTACAAATTTCAGGAATTTTAAGCCTTCAAACAGGTCACAGAATGGCATTAAGGTCACAGAATGGATCAAGTGTAGCTTGATCTCAACCACTATGCTGTAGTTAAAGTCTTGTTCTTCTGAAACCATAATAAAATATTCAGTATATTCCTCTAGAATAAGCTAACGATTTAACCAATCCAGTTTTCCCAAAATTAGAACCAAAATAACTGGTATGAATTACCAGTTCTGTCATTTAGCAACTGGTCTGCAAACTTCACCCTGAGATGTACTATAGGTGACCTGTAATGTGGGTTGAATCTTTGTTGGGAATTCTTGCATTAAATTTTGAGCCTGAAAAGAAACTGAAAATTGCCAGTACTGTTACCCATCTCATGAGCAAGGCTTACCTCGTGTATGAGGTGCAGATGCCCCACTGCAGGCAGCAGGGACTGCAGGGAGGCCTCTGTGAGGAGCAGCATGGGCTGCCCTTTCCAGTCAGCTCCAACTGGCCCCCCCACAGGCCACAGCTGAGCCCCCCAGCCAAGGTGGTGGAGCCTTGGGGAAAACATATTTAAGGAAGGGCAAAACACCACACAGACTGTGAGGAAAAGTGTGAGAAACTGCCCTGCAAGCACCGAGGAGAGGGAGGTGGGAGGGAGAGGAGTGCTCCGGGAACTGGAGCAGAAATTTGCCTGCAGTCTCAGCAGAAGGCTATGGTGGAGCAGCCTCCTAGATGAATTGTGGCCTGTAGCAGATCCAGACTGCAGCAGGGGAGAAGTATAAGAAGGAAGCAGGCAGTGAGGGGAACTGTTATGGACTGACCACAACCCCTACTCCCCTCAGGAGCAGGAAAGATCTGGAGTGAAGGAGTGAAGATGAGGCTGGGAAGAAGAGGGGGATGGTGGGAAGCACTTTTCTATTTTTTCCCCCATTTTTAATTGGTAAACAATGAAATCCGTTTTCCTCAAGTTGAGTCTTTTTTGCCTGTGACTGTAATTGGTAAATGTCTTAATTTTTTTCTTGACCCACAAGGTTTTTTTATTTTCTTCATCTGCCCTGTTGAGGGGTAGTGAAAGAGGTTGTGAGGGTGTGTGGCAGCCAGACGAGGTCAACCCCCCACAAGATAACTGTATGGATTTGATTTTCCACATGACTACACAGATACTTTATGTTGTAGTGTCACATTGCCCATTACTGGATTAAGGATACAGCCTGTCTAAGGAAGAGGGAGGTTGGTGGGGCAGGGAGAAGCTGCTCCAGGAAAGAAAGACAGGGCAACAGGAGCTGGGGCAAGGGCACTGGAAATGGGCAGAGGGCCTGAAGTACAGCAAACCTTAGCAGATCTGCCAGAAAGCATCGCATATTCACAAGCAGATGGGTTTCAAAGGGGCTCAAGAGAGACTTGTGCAGTTTGTTGCAACCCTGAAACCCACTGAGCTCTATCTGAAATCAAACTTAAAAGAACAGACCTGCCTTCAGCAACACTGAAGGAAAAGGGAGGCAGCTTTACAAACCCAAAGCCATTTATTCTTTGTTCTCTCTGCCCTCATAATTTCAGATTTCTCTACTGGAAAACATGAATCGGTCTTGCTTATGCTCTAACAAACTAAGACTCACTTCAAAGGGTCTTCTAATTTTTTTTTTAAATCTGTTTATTGCAAATCAAAGATTTAGATGAGGGCATCTGCGGCATGAGATCACCATGACAGTTCCTTGATTAGACCAGATAAACGTACCTAATCTATTATACACTGGAGTGTGTGTTAGGAAAGAATAGGAAGGAACTGTGTGAGATTTTCTATTGTATGGAATTTTTATAAATGATGGAGGCAGCAACTCATTGTTAAATACAAATATTTTCAGAAAGACAATTTGTCTGTAGTTAGAAATTGCAAGCAGAATAATTATACAAGGTTACTTACATTTCATTAATGTTCAGCATTGCCGAGGGAAGTTGTGGATGCTCCCTCTCTGGAAATGCTCAAGGCCAGGCTAGATGGAGCTTTGAGCAACCTAGTCCAGTAGGAAGTGTCCCTGCCCATGCAGGGAGATTGGCACTTGGTGATCTTTAAACTCCCTTCCAACTCAAACCATTCTGTAATTACAGGTTAATGCATAAACAGCTCATATGGTAGCTGTGACAACAGGGTATCAGGAAGCTTCAAAACAAAAATAATTATTTTTAAATACCCTTTTTGAGCTATTTTAGAGGACAAGAGTAAACAAAAAAAACTATAAAACCTATCAAGATATATATTACTAATTTAAAATGCAGTATTGTATCAGCAAAACAGATAAAATGGTCTCTTTTTTTGTAATTCTACAAAGCAAATAGATGTTTCTGCATGGTAATATATATATGTATGTCTAAAACACTCCAACTCAATTTTAACCAGGGGTATAATGAAAATACAGCTCATCATAGGCAGCAGCTGCAGGGATATGTTCATTAGTTAAATGCTGACAGCTTTGACATTTTCCTTTTCAGGTTTGAACTGTGAGTTTAGGCCTTGTGAGGCCAGCAATCCCTGTGAGAATGGAGCTGTGTGCATAGAAGAAATGAATTTGGACATTTTTCCCCTTGGATTCCAGTGCCAGTGTGTGAAGGGCTTTGCAGGTCCACGTTGTGAGATCAATATCAATGAGTGCAGTTCGAACCCTTGCCTCCATGGATACTGCTATGACAGTGAGTTCAGTCTGGTTACTCACTTTCACATAGAGTAGTCTTTCTGTTGAAATGTCTGTAGCTACTGAGCTGCTCTGGGGAGACCTGTGGATAATTTACTGAAATTTAGCTTGTCTGAAGCTTCACATTCAATACCAGGAGGATTATTTTTGCCAAAATGCCTCAACTTCTGGCACTGGGGTTTGTGTGTTCAGGGGGTCAGAACTGCAACTAATGAGGAATTTTAATGAGATTTGAGCTGTCTCCTTTGATACCTAAATTAGCCAAACGTATCTTGCATTGTGCATTCAATGAAAGAAAATTCAGGTGCTGAAAAGGAGTTAACAGAGCAGTTAGGCAATAAATGTCATAATTCTAACAAGTAAAAAAAACAACATTACATATCAATCTAATGCAAAATGGAGTGTCTGTTTACTACTAAATATGTTCTATCATGTAACTGTGTAACTTACATTTTGATTTATCTACTTGAAGGTTTTAGAAGCAACTTGATGATTAATTACTCTACTATATTCTGTCTGTATTGGCAGGCTAAGTTTAGTAGCAACCATTATGTATTAAGTACTTACTGGAAAGTTTTATGGGGCTGTTACCATCTATCATACACTTTCTATGCCTGCTAAAAAAAAGGGGGGGGGGCGGCACGCATAATTTTAAAAGAATCTTTTAATGCTGACTGGAAAGCAGAATGACGTGGAGGTCATGTAGTCAAACCCACATGAAGCTGCACTATCAACAGTGCTAGAACAGAAGAGTCAGGTGAGTTTTGCAAGCCACTGAGGATAGACAGAAATTCCACAAACTCTTTGGGACAGCCTGTTCCACTGATGTACATAGTCTCTTGTAATGTTCACTACACTCCAATCCTATCTGAATCTCCTACACTGTAGTTTTTGGCCTTTGTTTTATCATCTAACACTACTAAGATGAATTCAGTCCTATTATCTGTGCAACTGCCCTTGAAGTTGGCTTGTAGCCCTCTAACTACTAACCCTTCCCTGAAGTGACTGCAAAGCAAGCTCAGCTGACTCAACTTTTCCTCATTGGTCCCACACTTTGAGCATTGAGCAATGTTTTCTTCTGCTGCATCTCTTTCCTGTTTCCCACATCCCTTTTCAAGTGAGAATTATGGCTTGAGAATTTCCCTGAAATTCAGAATTTTTAAACAAATTTGCAGAAGACCTAATCAACTTCTTACTTACACATGCGGTCTTAAAGAACTGACTCCAAATTATTTAATATATAATTGCCTAAAACTCTCCTATTTAAAACAAAATAAAATTCAGTAAGCTTTAAGAATTCTGTTTTTTCATACATGGCAATAAGGTGAGTGGCTTCATATTTTATCTAGTAACGACTATTTCTTAACAAGTTTATATTTGTTTTTTATGTACTCCGTGAAGTTATTATTGTTTCAATTTATTTATTTTTTTTTTAAATGGAATTTAGATGAGATGCAGTGAAGTTCTTCATTCTTATAAAATGTAAGATATTTTGAGGACAGCTTGTCTTTGTCATGCTTCTGGACTTGAATTGTAACATGTGGACATCTCAGTTCCTCTGCGGACTGGTGTCTGTATTCCTTCCTATGTGGACTGGCTGCAGAAAGCTGGAATCCTGAGGAAGGTGGAAAGCTCTTAGCAGATGAATAATTCTGCTTTTGAAGGACTTGGAGCATTTCATGAATACAATAGCAGCTATGTGTACAGACACAATGGCAGTACAGATTCCATGGTAAATCTCAGAGATAATGAAGAACCCAGGGACCGCTTTGATGTTGGAATAAATGTAGATCTGCAAGAAGTGCAACTATTGCTGTCACAAGCTCCTTATGTGGACATATCACTCTAAAGATTCCTCTTCGTCTAGATCATTAATGAAGAAAAAGGGAGAGAATTCTTATAACTCTTATCTTGTTAAGATAAAAATGAAACATGGAAATACATAAAAGGTTGAGCTGCCAAATTAAATTCAAGCCAGTTTTCCATTAATTGGAGAAAACCCCAACAAACCAAACAATGGTAAACTGCTTCATCTCATTTAGGCATAATATCAAAGATAAAATCTCATGCACTTTGTGTACAGTTTTGTGATGGAAACTTACTCACCAGCTTATAAAATGCCATCGCTTTTTCAGAAGGTAAGAATGGGTCATCGATTTATAATTCTTAACTAAAAATATTTTAATTAAGTAAAATGCAGTACCTCAATCTGCTTTCATATTAAACGTTCCTTTGAGATACTGCATTTCATTTATTTCAGTTTTTTAAACATGTCATAGAATCATAGAACTATTGAGGTTGGAAAAGACTCTTGGGATCACCGAGTCCAACCATCATCCCTACTCTACAAAGTTCTCCCCTAAACCATGTCCACCAACACCACATACAAATGACCCTTAAACACATCCAGGGATGGTGACTCAGCCACCTCCCTGTGGAACCTATTCCAGTGTCTAACCACTCTGTGAAAAAATTTCTCCTAATGTCCAGTCTAAACCTACCCTGTTGCAGCTTGAAGCCATTCCCTCTTGTTCTTTCATTAATTACGTGTGAAAAGAGAACAGCACCAACTGCTCTACTATGACCTTCAGGTCGTTGTAGAGACTGATGAGGTCTCCCCTCAGCATTCTTCCTCAAACTGAATACTCCCAGCTCCTTCAAGCATTCTTCATAAAATTTATTCTCTAGGCCCTTCACCAGCTTCATTGCCCTCCTCTGTACTCGCTCCAGCACCTTGGTATCTCTCTTGAATTGAGGTGCCCAAAACTGGACACAATACTCCAGGTGTGGCCTCACCAGTGCTGGGTACAGGGGGACAATCACTGCTCTACTTTTGCTGGTCACACTATTTCTAATACATGCCAGGATGCCATTGACTTTCTTGACCCCTTTTTTCTTAAGGCCCAGCCAAAGTCCCTATTTAGCCAGGCTGGACTCCTACCCTGCTTACTGTTTTTTTGGCACACGGGGACAGCCTGCTCCTGTGCCTGTAAAATTTCTTTCTTGAAGTATGTCCAGCTTTCCTGGACTCCTTTATCCTTCAAGGCAGCCTCCCAAGGAACTTTGTCAGTCAGTCTTCTGAGCAGGTCAAAGTTTGCCCTCTGGAAGTCTAAGATGGCAGTTTTACTAACCCCTCTCCTTGTTTCTCCAAGGATCAAAAACTCAATCATCTCATTATCACTGTGCCCTAGATGGCCTCCAACTTTTATTTCCCCCAGAAGATCTTTCCAGTTCACCAGAAGCAGGTCCAGGAGGGCACCCTCCCTGGTCGGCTCACTTATCAGCTGTGTGAGGAAGTTATCTTCTGCACATCCCAGGAACCTCTTGGAATGTTCCCTCTCTGCTATCCCATCCCAGCAGATGTCTGGGAAGTTAAAGTCCCCCACAAGAACAAAAGCAAGTGACTGCGAGATTTCTCCCAACTGCTTATAGAAAGCTTCATCTACCTCACTGCTTTGGTTGAGAGGTCTGTAGCAGACTCCCAGAGATATCAGCTTGGAACCTATTCCAGTGTCTAACCACTCTGTGAAAAAATTTCTCCTAATGTCCAGTCTAAACCTACCCTGTTGCAGCTTGAAGCCATTCCCTCTTGTTCTTTCATTAATTACGTGTGAAAAGAGAACAGCACCAACTGCTCTACTATGACCTTCAGGTCGTTGTAGAGACTGATGAGGTCTCCCCTCAGCATTCTTCCTCAAACTGAATACTCCCAGCTCCTTCAAGCATTCTTCATAAAATTTATTCTCTAGGCCCTTCACCAGCTTCATTGCCCTCCTCTGTACTCGCTCCAGCACCTTGGTATCTCTCTTGAATTGAGGTGCCCAAAACTGGACACAATACTCCAGGTGTGGCCTCACCAGTGCTGGGTACAGGGGGACAATCACTGCTCTACTTTTGCTGGTCACACTATTTCTAATACATGCCAGGATGCCATTGACTTTCTTGACCCCTTTTTTCTTAAGGCCCAGCCAAAGTCCCTATTTAGCCAGGCTGGACTCCTACCCTGCTTACTGTTTTTTTGGCACACGGGGACAGCCTGCTCCTGTGCCTGTAAAATTTCTTTCTTGAAGTATGTCCAGCTTTCCTGGACTCCTTTATCCTTCAAGGCAGCCTCCCAAGGAACTTTGTCAGTCAGTCTTCTGAGCAGGTCAAAGTTTGCCCTCTGGAAGTCTAAGATGGCAGTTTTACTAACCCCTCTCCTTGTTTCTCCAAGGATCAAAAACTCAATCATCTCATTATCACTGTGCCCTAGATGGCCTCCAACTTTTATTTCCCCCAGAAGATCTTTCCAGTTCACCAGAAGCAGGTCCAGGAGGGCACCCTCCCTGGTCGGCTCACTTATCAGCTGTGTGAGGAAGTTATCTTCTGCACATCCCAGGAACCTCTTGGAATGTTCCCTCTCTGCTATCCCATCCCAGCAGATGTCTGGGAAGTTAAAGTCCCCCACAAGAACAAAAGCAAGTGACTGCGAGATTTCTCCCAACTGCTTATAGAAAGCTTCATCTACCTCACTGCTTTGGTTGAGAGGTCTGTAGCAGACTCCCAGAGATATCAGCTTTATTGGCCCTTAACCTAATCCAAACACTCTCACTCTCATCATGACTGTACTTGATTTCCAAGCTCTCATAGCATTCTGTAACATACAGAGTCACTCCACCCCCTCTCCTTCCCTTTCTATCCCTCCTGAAGAGCTTGTAGCCATCGACTGTGGCACTGCAGTCATGTGATGCATCCCACCACATTTCTGTGATAGCCACTATGTCATAGTTTTCCTGGTGTATCATGGCTCCAAGCTCCCCGTTTGTTGTTCATACTGCATGCATTGGTATAGATATATTTCAGATGAGCTAATGATTCCAACACCTTTTTTCCGCTGTGGGCTCCATTTCCTACCAGACCCTTCTCAGGTGTTTCCATGATTTCTAAACATCTCTTCTTTGTCTCAAATGAAACAACAGAGTGAGAAACCTCCCTAGTCCACCTTCCTTCAAGCCCTGGCATATTTATCTTGGGTTTGTCCCTAGCAGGCCCCGTTATCTCCCCTTCCCCGTTCATATCTGCTTTAAAGCCCTGTCAATGAACCCTGCTAACTCCTGCCCCAAAAGCCTTTTGCTCCTCTGGGACAGGTGCATCCCACCTGCCACCAGCAGGCCAGATGTCTCATATAGCAACCCAAGACCAAAAAACCCAAAGCCCTGCCTTTGGCACCAGTCACATAGCCAAGCATTGATCTGCAGACTCTTCCTGTTTATCTCTTCATCCTTTCTTGCAACAGAGATGGAAGCAAACACTACTTGTGCCCCAGACCCCATAACCAGCCATCCCAGGACCCTGAAGTCTCTCTTCATTGCCCTTGGACTCCTTGTAACAATTTCATCACTGCAAACCTGAAAAAACCAGCAGTGGATAGTAGTCAGACGGCTGCACCAGATCAGAGAGTTTCCTTTTAACATCTCTAATCCAAGTCTCAGGGAGGAAGCAGACTTCCCTGTGGGATGGGTTTGGTCGACAAACGGGACATTCTGTTCCCCTCAGAGGGGAATCACCCACCACAATTACTCTCCTTTTCTTCTTAGCTGAAGAAGTCCTAAGGCATGGGGTGAGTGATAAGCCCTGGGAGACTCACTAGATGGATTTACCTCTCCATCTTCATTTGCCTGGCCCTGAAGTTCCAAAGCCCCATACCTATTTTCCAAGGGCAAATGGGAGGGCGGGGGGGGGCTGTGAGGGTTTTCCCTTGCCTCTCCGAGAAGGGACCTCCCTCCATTCCTCCCTGTCCCGTGAGTTCCCTTTTTCTGTCTGATGATAGGAGGGGATGCATCACTTGTTCTAGAACTTCTTCCTTCTGCCCTTGCCTTAGGTCATGGCTCCATCAATCTATTTCACTTTCGCATTTTCTGATGCTTCTTAGCCTTTCTACCTCTTCCCTCAGTTCAACCACCTGCCTGAGCAGATAATTTACTTGCTCACACCGCACACATGTGGTTTCACTGGCTCCCCCCGGTACCAGTGCCAGGCTCAATCGCTGCAGCCCCAGACCTGCACGACCGCGTGTCTGCATGAAAGCTCAGTCTGAGTTCCTGCATTCTTTCTCCCTGCGGCTTTTGGTTGTGTTGTGACCATAATTGCCAGTCTAGCTAAAAGAAAGCAACCGCTGTTTGCTGCTCCTTGTGTGCCCTCACGCACACCCACACTAAATGTCTTGCTTCGACTGACTCCAGCTGGCTCAGGCCACTCCCTGCGATGGCTGACGCTGCTGCCCAGATGGACACTTTTAAACTTTGCTGCGGTTCTTTGACACGCCCCCACCACTTCAGCCTTCCGGTTCCTCACAGAATTCCCGCTCAGTCTCGGGTCTTCCTGCCCTGCCCCAGCCTCACCGTCTGCGGGAAGCCTGGCCTCGTCTAAAAACTCCCAGTAATTAAAAGGAACAGCTCTCATGCTGCCGCCGCTCTCTGCTCCACGCTGCCACGTGGTCTCATGCTTTTAGGTAAAGCCAGTCAAAATGTTTTCCAGATAGTAGTCATAACTGTAGCTTACTTAATTTTACTACATTCATTTGTTATTCTAAAACACTCTTAGTACTAAAATACTATCTCTTTTACAGTTGTCGATGGCTTCTATTGTTTGTGCAACCCAGGATATGCAGGACTGAAATGTGACCAGGACATCGATGATTGCATAAATAATGCTTGTGAACACAATTCTACATGTGTTGATCTACACTTGGTAAGTAAAACATATTTTAAAGTTATAATTAATGCTAAGTTTTCCTCCTGAAATCTTAAGCGATTCTATTGTGAGTTCTAAATCTCCACTTAATCCATACACTTGTCAAGAGTTATATAATAATACTTTTCAGTTACTGGGTTTGTTTTTTTTGTTTATTGATAATGATATAGGCAGTAGGAAAGATGAATGGTTTTATAATTTAAAACAGTTACTCAGTCAACACATTTGGAGAAATTAAAATCAGCAGAATATTTTCAACTTGGTATGTTTATGACCTCATAATAAGAGACAGGAATATTCATTTACACTGAAGACATTGGCTTCAAAGGGTCTCAAAAAATATCTTACCCCGCAAAATGGCTTTACTTTAAATACTTCAGAATTTATTTTCAAAAGTATTCAGCTATATTAGTTACTGAAACATGAGAAGTTTTATTTCTCAGAAATAAAAGCATTCTATCGACTAATTGCTTCATGGAAAGAAAGAAGACATTTGCATTGAATAAACTTTGTCACCAGAGGTGGCCCATGTTCTGTGTAAATCCCTCCAGGAATCTGTCAGTAATCAATTTGTTTTCAATAGGGACACTAGGACTATACAGTATGAATCACAGAATCACAGAATATTAGGGTTGGAAGGGACCTCCAAAGATCATAGAGTCCAACCCTCCTGCCAGAGCAGGACCAAAAAGACTAGGGCATATCACTCAGAAAGGCATCCAGACAGGTTTTGAAAGTCTCCAGAGAAGGAGACTCCACAACCTCTCTGGGCAGCCTGTTCCAGTGCTCTGTCACCCTCACAGTAAAGAAGCCTCCAACTTTTATTTCCCCCAGAAGATCTTTCCAGTTCACCAGAAGCAGGTCCAGGAGGGCACCCTCCCTGGTCGGCTCACTTATCAGCTGTGTGAGGAAGTTATCTTCTGCACATCCCAGGAACCTCTTGGAATGTTCCCTCTCTGCTGTATTGTATTCCCAGCAAGTGTTCGGGAGGTTAAAGTCCCCCACAAGAACAAGAGTAAGTGACTGGGAGATTTCTTCCAACTGCTTATAGAAAGCTTCATCCACCTCACTGCTTTGGTTGGGAGGTCTGTAGCAGACTCCCAGAGATATCAGCTTTATTGGCCCTTAACCTAATCCAAACACTCTCACTCTCATCATGACTGTACTTGATTTCCAAGCTCTCATAGCATTCTGTAACATACAGAGTCACTCCACCCCCTCTCCTTCCCTTTCTATCCCTCCTGAAGAGCTTGTAGCCATCGACTGTGGCACTGCAGTCATGTGATGCATCCCACCACATTTCTGTGATAGCCACTATGTCATAGTTTTCCTGGTGTATCATGGCTCCAAGCTCCCCGTTTGTTGTTCATACTGCATGCATTGGTATAGATATATTTCAGATGAGCTAATGATTCCAACACCTTTTTTCCGCTGTGGGCTCCATTTCCTACCAGACCCTTCTCAGGTGTTTCCATGATTTCTAAACATCTCTTCTTTGTCTCAAATGAAACAACAGAGTGAGAAACCTCCCTAGTCCACCTTCCTTCAAGCCCTGGCATATTTATCTTGGGTTTGTCCCTAGCAGGCCCCGTTATCTCCCCTTCCCCGTTCATATCTGCTTTAAAGCCCTGTCAATGAACCCTGCTAACTCCTGCCCCAAAAGCCTTTTGCTCCTCTGGGACAGGTGCATCCCACCTGCCACCAGCAGGCCAGATGTCTCATATAGCAACCCAAGACCAAAAAACCCAAAGCCCTGCCTTTGGCACCAGTCACATAGCCAAGCATTGATCTGCAGACTCTTCCTGTTTATCTCTTCATCCTTTCTTGCAACAGAGATGGAAGCAAACACTACTTGTGCCCCAGACCCCATAACCAGCCATCCCAGGACCCTGAAGTCTCTCTTCATTGCCCTTGGACTCCTTGTAACAATTTCATCACTGCAAACCTGAAAAAACCAGCAGTGGATAGTAGTCAGACGGCTGCACCAGATCAGAGAGTTTCCTTTTAACATCTCTAATCCAAGTCTCAGGGAGGAAGCAGACTTCCCTGTGGGATGGGTTTGGTCGACAAACGGGACATTCTGTTCCCCTCAGAGGGGAATCACCCACCACAATTACTCTCCTTTTCTTCTTAGCTGAAGAAGTCCTAAGGCATGGGGTGAGTGATAAGCCCTGGGAGACTCACTAGATGGATTTACCTCTCCATCTTCATTTGCCTGGCCCTGAAGTTCCAAAGCCCCATACCTATTTTCCAAGGGCAAATGGGAGGGCGGGGGGGGGCTGTGAGGGTTTTCCCTTGCCTCTCCGAGAAGGGACCTCCCTCCATTCCTCCCTGTCCCGTGAGTTCCCTTTTTCTGTCTGATGATAGGAGGGGATGCATCACTTGTTCTAGAACTTCTTCCTTCTGCCCTTGCCTTAGGTCATGGCTCCATCAATCTATTTCACTTTCGCATTTTCTGATGCTTCTTAGCCTTTCTACCTCTTCCCTCAGTTCAACCACCTGCCTGAGCAGATAATTTACTTGCTCACACCGCACACATGTGGTTTCACTGGCTCCCCCCGGTACCAGTGCCAGGCTCAATCGCTGCAGCCCCAGACCTGCACGACCGCGTGTCTGCATGAAAGCTCAGTCTGAGTTCCTGCATTCTTTCTCCCTGCGGCTTTTGGTTGTGTTGTGACCATAATTGCCAGTCTAGCTAAAAGAAAGCAACCGCTGTTTGCTGCTCCTTGTGTGCCCTCACGCACACCCACACTAAATGTCTTGCTTCGACTGACTCCAGCTGGCTCAGGCCACTCCCTGCGATGGCTGACGCTGCTGCCCAGATGGACACTTTTAAACTTTGCTGCGGTTCTTTGACACGCCCCCACCACTTCAGCCTTCCGGTTCCTCACAGAATTCCCGCTCAGTCTCGGGTCTTCCTGCCCTGCCCCAGCCTCACCGTCTGCGGGAAGCCTGGCCTCGTCTAAAAACTCCCAGTAATTAAAAGGAACAGCTCTCATGCTGCCGCCGCTCTCTGCTCCACGCTGCCACGTGGTCTCATGCTTTTAGGTAAAGCCAGTCAAAATGTTTTCCAGATAGTAGTCATAACTGTAGCTTACTTAATTTTACTACATTCATTTGTTATTCTAAAACACTCTTAGTACTAAAATACTATCTCTTTTACAGTTGTCGATGGCTTCTATTGTTTGTGCAACCCAGGATATGCAGGACTGAAATGTGACCAGGACATCGATGATTGCATAAATAATGCTTGTGAACACAATTCTACATGTGTTGATCTACACTTGGTAAGTAAAACATATTTTAAAGTTATAATTAATGCTAAGTTTTCCTCCTGAAATCTTAAGCGATTCTATTGTGAGTTCTAAATCTCCACTTAATCCATACACTTGTCAAGAGTTATATAATAATACTTTTCAGTTACTGGGTTTGTTTTTTTTGTTTATTGATAATGATATAGGCAGTAGGAAAGATGAATGGTTTTATAATTTAAAACAGTTACTCAGTCAACACATTTGGAGAAATTAAAATCAGCAGAATATTTTCAACTTGGTATGTTTATGACCTCATAATAAGAGACAGGAATATTCATTTACACTGAAGACATTGGCTTCAAAGGGTCTCAAAAAATATCTTACCCCGCAAAATGGCTTTACTTTAAATACTTCAGAATTTATTTTCAAAAGTATTCAGCTATATTAGTTACTGAAACATGAGAAGTTTTATTTCTCAGAAATAAAAGCATTCTATCGACTAATTGCTTCATGGAAAGAAAGAAGACATTTGCATTGAATAAACTTTGTCACCAGAGGTGGCCCATGTTCTGTGTAAATCCCTCCAGGAATCTGTCAGTAATCAATTTGTTTTCAATAGGGACACTAGGACTATACAGTATGAATCACAGAATCACAGAATATTAGGGTTGGAAGGGACCTCCAAAGATCATAGAGTCCAACCCTCCTGCCAGAGCAGGACCAAAAAGACTAGGGCATATCACTCAGAAAGGCATCCAGACAGGTTTTGAAAGTCTCCAGAGAAGGAGACTCCACAACCTCTCTGGGCAGCCTGTTCCAGTGCTCTGTCACCCTCACAGTAAAGAAGTTATTCCTCATGTTGAGGTGGAACTTACTATGCTCGAATTTGAGTCCATTGCTGCTCGTCCTGTTACAGGGCATAAGTGAAAAGAGGTTGTCCTTGCCTTCTTGATGCCCAGCCCTCATGTACTTATAAACATTAATTAGATCCCCTCTCAGTCTTCTCCTCTCTAGACTGAAAAGCCCTGGGTCTCTTAGCCGTTCCTTGTAAGGCAGGTGTTCCAGTCCCTTAATCATCCTTGTGACCCTCTGTTGGACTCTTTCAAGTAGATCCCTGCCCCTCTTGAACTGGGGAGCCCAGAACTGGACACCGTACTCCAAGTGAGGTCTCATCAGGGACAAGTAGAGGGGGAGGAGGAGAACCTCCCTCAATCTGCTGGAGACAGTCCTCTTAAAGCACCCCAAGATACCATTGGCCACAAGGGCACATTGCTGACCCATGGAGAACTTGTCTGCCAGGATTCAAAGGTCCTTCTCCATGGAGCTGCTCTCAAGCAGATCACCTCCTAGCCTGTACTGGTGCATTTTGTTGTTTCTTCCCAGGTGCAGGACTGTGCACTTGATCTTGCTGAATCTCATTAAGTCCCTCTTTGCCCAGCTCTTAGGCCTGTCCAAATCTCATGGAATGGCTGCACAGCCTTCAGGTGAATCAGCCAATCTTCCCAGCTTCATGTCATCAGCTATGATGAATTTTGTCCTTAATTCTGTCAGAGAAATTGGGAGTTGTTAAAAAACACAATAAAAAACAGAAGAAAAGTTGGCTACCCCCACCCCGCACCTTCTAGATTCTCTCATCATTTTCGTGATAATATTAAACTAAGAAAATGTTAAAACAAGGTATAGAATTCTGGTTAGTATTAAGATGCCTAAATGTGGGTATATGGTACAAGCTAAGCATCAAAAGTGTTAGAATCCTTGCTAGTGCCGTCAGTACAATCTAGAGAGTGAGCCAGCTCCCCATCTTGTAGATGTATATTTTGGGTGAACTGAACAACCCTTTAGGTACCATGACTGTATAGCCAGGCTGCATTTCCAGCTGAATCCTATTGCAAAAACCCAGAAGTTGTGAGAGGTGAGTGGTTCTGTTTGTTTGTATTTTTGTTGGTTTTCCTTTTCTTTTTTTTGTACCTACCTAAAAAAATTGCACTTCTTTCTGACAAATCCTGACAGCAAACCTCAGCTATCACTATTTCCTAAACTTAACAGAAATTACATGCTTAATTTCCAGAATTTTTTCTTTTTTCATAGTTAGAACACTTTATGCATTGTATACATCTTCTTGAAAATATACCTCAAGAACTAGTAAATACCTTGGACAGAATTAAATGTTTGATATGGAGACCACAGAGCTTGTGATACTTTTTTCTTGTGTTTGGGTGCTATCACAAATGAATTTTTTTTTTTTTTCTCAGTAGACAGCAATTAGTATTTCAAGCTGTCGTATTAAACACATACTACCATGTTAAAATCAGGTTAGAGAGGTCCAGAAAAATAATATATCCTTATAACACATGTACTGTCCTATCCTCCATGAGACATTCCAGGTATTATTTCTATCTGCAGGTGATGCTTTAACTGAGATTGATAAAATGGAGCTGCATATCCAAAAGCCTAAATAACATCCTTCCCCAAAAATAAGGTATCAGAAACAGCCAAAATTATCATTTTTTTTAACAAAATAAACATAGGGCTCTACCAAGAATGTATTCTAAGCTTCACTGAATGAGTTATAGTATTGATCCAGGGTTTTTTTTTAATTTGAGCAAAACTAAACATTACAAAGAGTGGTAGCTCACTGCCATTTTTAACACTGTTTTAGATTTTTTTTCTTCATATACCTTTCATGCTTTTGTTTCCTTGATTAGTTTCTGTTTATTTTTGTCCTGCAGTGCCTATACATTTCTCATTGTCTTTGTCACAGACTTGTACCATTTTGTCTTAAATGACACAGCAAGTCAGGCAGATCCATGCCGACTCGCTGTTTCAGAGAAAGCCTGACATTAAAAAATCTAATCTATGTGGATTCAGTTACTAACTACAGAAAACAGACACTGTAGAAACTTAATGGCAAAGTGTCATTTTTGACATTGGATTTGATCTTTTTCAGACCTCAATGGCTTTCACAACATAGTTCACCTATGTTGTCACCACTACAATAAGACTTCATCCTAAAGTATTCATTCTAGTGTTGCTGCACAGATTAAAAGATCTTGGGTTTGTTTGTCTTTTCATTAGAAGACTGTTATTTGGCATTTTTCATAGTAATATAGTTTTATGCTCAAAGCATAGGTGAATTATTATAGAATGGGATCTGCTGCATTGAAAAGTTAGTATCAGCATGTTTTTAAGACAAGAAATAGGGAATTTCTACTAGTTTTATTATGTATTGCTATTCAATATTTATACTTTCTCCTCTATTCTTCTCTATAGTATATTTACTTAAATTACTGATATATTTTCTGAAATAACTTTCGTGTGGATCATCTTTTAAGTTTAATCCAGAAAGGGAAAAAAAAGGCTCACTCACTAAATGGTGGCATTATTTGGTTTTATGTGACTATATTATTCCACATACAATTTACTCCTTATTGTATTCAGTATCAAAGGCTACTGAATTTCTTCCACATCAAATGATGCTGCTTTCAACACCAAGACTCCACAGTGATGGATGCAAAGTAGATTAATGAATTAACATATATTCATAAAAATGGAAGAAGACCCATTCCTCCTTTTTTCCACCAGAGCAGCTGTATAATAATATATATTGAGACAATCGCCTAGAGAATGAATTTTTACCATTTAAAAGGTCTCCTCCTTCCCTGTTCTCCTCTAAGTTTATTAAAAATAATAAACTGAAGGACTTGGCAGCAACTGGGCATAATCATGGAAGACTTAAGAACTGATGGACATCTCAGCAGTTTCATAATTTCTCCACCAAAACCAATTTTCTCCCAAATAAATATTACAGTAGCCTTATTATAATGTCAAGGACTGAAGAATCTTAATTTGAGAATCAATTCCAATATACACTCTAATTGCAAAATACACTTTGTAGTCTTTACCTTGGCTCTCCAGTCAGTAGGTGGCATTAAGCAATTGGACCGTGGGATGAGATCAGGATACGTGAAGTACACAGCTGAATGACACAGCTGCATCACCTTAAGGAGCCTTCGATTGTCTACTGCACCTGAGAATTCCAGTGACTCAAGAGCTACTATATACCAGCACAGGCCACTGCCAGTCATATTAGACACTTTGGTGGCTCAGAAATAATTAATTGGCTACCCCTATGCTAATACAAGTTCAATTCTGCAGTACAACAGCTTAAGTACTTTTGATGCATTTTTCTAGGTCAAAGTGAGACAATTAGCATTGCCAGAACATGTATTCTTCCTCTTTGGTGTGGATAATGTGGTATATTATAGCACCTTAAAACTAGATAACCACATTATCTTAACAATACATCAGAAAAATTAAGCACAAAAATTATAATCGTGTGATGGGTTGACCCTAGCTAAGCACCACACAGCCATTCACTCACTCTGTCATCTCTGTGGGATATGGGAGAGAACAGGAGGAGCAAATGTGAGAAAACTTGAGGGTTGAGATAATTTACTAAGCAAAGGAAAGGGGAAGAAGAAAGAAGAAAACAAATCAAATGATGCAAAGGCAAACACTCATCACCTTCCACAAACACACCAGTGCCTAGCCAGTTTTCAAGCAGTGCCACCTTCCCAAAACCCACCTCCTGTCTGTCCTTATTACTGAGCATGACATTACATAGCACAGAGTACCTCTTTGATCAGTTTGGGTCAGCTGTTCTGGTTGCATCCCTGCCCAGCTTCTTGTGCACCCCAGCCTGCTCACTGAGAGGAGTAGTGTGGGAAAAAGAAAAGGCCTTGCTGCTAATATAACCAAGCTTCTAAGTGACTCTTAATGTATACTACTACGCAATAAAGGATTAGGCTGTCTTTCTGGGTGGCATGTTCAAAATGTTAAGGTTTTTCTCTTATAATGATTCTCAATACTATAGAATTTCCACCCAAAAAGTACTCTCAATGCTAATTTAAGACACCTGGTGAGCAGTAGAAAGAAGGTTGAAAAAACAGTCTTTTGCTTAACTAACTATAGAGAAAAGCAGGAACACAGCCATTACATTCTCAAGATTCTAACAGTGGAGTGCTCTGAGACTGTATGCCAAAATCTAAAGGCAAATGGTTACATCTAAGGACTCAAAAACCACTTATGTCTGACTTCCTCAGATAAAATTTGGGATATCTATTGTTTGTTCAGTTTGCAGATGTTTTCATATAGTGAGATGGATGGATAGTTACATGTGACATTAAGAAAATAGAATATTAAGTAGTGGCAACCAGATAACACAGAATTAACAGGTGTTTTTTAAAAAATAAAAAAGTAATCTTACCAACATAAGAAATTCTGTCTTAAACAATATGTGACAAATTATAAAGTGCTTTTCTGTAGAAGTGACACAGAAATGGGGGAGAGGAACCAATTAGGGTAGACATTTCCTTAGTACGTGACCTAGGCCAGCAAAAAAATTAAAGCTGGTAATACTTCTTATTCTGTTCTACTGGCACAGATGCCTGTCCTATATATTTTCAGTCATTGGTCAGCTCAACCAGAACTGTAGTCTTTTTTTGTGAACCAGGTATTAAAAACTTAAGATATTGGAAAAGCAGATTGATGCTGGGAAGGTTGGTCTGACACTAGTTGCCCTTCATAAATATATTTTGTTGGGTGGGGTTTTTTTTTATTGTATTTAATTATGCAACATTTCTGATTAAGGTCTGTCTAAGGAAGTGATTTTATTTCAAAGAAACATTTGACCTGTCTTAGGTAAACCAGTGTGAAAACTTGGATTTCTATACACGTAGAAATAATTCAATTGTTCATTGAAACTGAGAGATTAAACTAATAGAATGAGAGAAGAATGAAAAATGATTGAAAGGCTGTAGTGCTGCCACTTCAAAAGAAAGAAGTGCAGTCCTCAGTAATTAGGAAAAAGTGATGGAGCTTTTTGCATTCACTCTGTAAATAATGAATAACCATAGAATAAAAATGAAACAAACAAACAGTATACTATTTTACCAAACAAGCTAGAAAACTGTAAGTGAAATAATTAATTCAAAGTATTGTAAAAAGTTGAAATGTTGTTCCTAATGATTTTTTATAATGGAGCATATAATCTATATAGCATAAAACATTATTTGGGGGTATTTCCTTAAAAAAAGACATAATAGTAGCTTCACAGTAGCTTTGACTTCAGTTTTTGCTTGTACAGTTCTGAATGTCAAAATATAATGCAAATTCTGTCACATTAGTGTATATGGATATCCATGCAGCAAATGGTAATAGATGATTCTTCAGAGCTTTTTTTCCTGAAAGCTGTTATTTCTGTGTACTTAGCACATAGTACGTTAAAAAATAGAAACTGTAAGTAAAGTTACAGTTATATAATAGTGCTTTTATTGCAATGCCATATCTGCATGATTTAAAACAAGCAATAAATTCGAGTTGTATGTTACTTAAACATATGCATTGACTTTACTGAGGGAATCCCTGTACTTACATTTTGAATGTGCTGTTTGACAAATCACATTCAGGTTACCAATTACACATGTAAAAGAGCTATACAGCAGCTGGAGTTTACTTAAGAAACTAGGAACTACAGCAGCACTTCTGCAAAGTACTACTGCTAATACACCTCACTGTGCTGCCCTTGAAATTTTACTTGCCATCTCTGGCAAAAAGATAAGATTATATCCCATGTATTTCATCTTCTACCTAGATTTAGTTTAAAAAAATGAACTAGTAAAATAACTCCCTCCTCTGCCTTGTACTAAAGAGTTAAGAGGATATAGCAGTACACAGACTGAAAACCTAGTCGTTACGGTATGTCATCCCTTGTGCTCTAATAAGTCCAGTTGTGTTAAAAACATTGGAATGCACAAAATTAACTACTGATTTACTGACTTAGGATAATGTCCTTCATATTGATTTGTGGAATTACACAATTCTTGGATAAAGTGATTATGCTTACACCTTACTCATCTAATTGAAAGTTTGAGTCAGCAAACAAGCATTAATGTTCCCAGAATAACAAAGAATCACAGAATGTCAGGGTTGGGAGGGACCGCAGAGATCATCTAGTCCAGTACCTCTGCTAGAGCAGGATCACCTAGAGTAGATCACACAGGAACACATCTAGAAGGGTTTTGAGTGCCTCCAGAGATAGAGACTTCACAAACTGAGCACTGCTCCATTACCCTTGTCACCGTTTGACTCAGGTCCGACAACAATGCTCTCGATCCCCTCCCCCCTCCACCCAGGTAGGGAAGGAGAGAGAGAAAAAGAGAGAGACTTGGCTGGATTGAAAACTAAACTACACAGCTTTAATTAAAACACTAATGAATCATACAAGAAAATATATACAATTATATACAGATATATTCAGGTATTGGCAAAAACGTCTCGCCTCCCCGCACCCCAGCAACTCCCACAGCACTTCCCTGAACTGGGAAGAGTCCCGAGGAATCCCGGAGCTGCTGCTGGAGAAGAGCAGAGAGTTATGGGGGTCAGAGAACTCGAGCCTAAGGGTCGACGGTGATAGATGAGCAGAGTCCTCCCTGGATGCCGGCCATGGATGGAAGAGAAGGGAAGAAAAAGGAGGAAGGAAGTTGTCTTCTGTGATCTCTGACCTTCCTCTGAGCTAACATAGATATATGGAATGGAATATCTTTGGCCAATTTTGCTGTCTGTCTAACTCAGCCTCCTACGGGGGGGTCACAGATCTCCCCATAGTGTCTGAGCCGGCAGAGTGAAGGTGCAGCCTTGAAGCCTCAGTAGTTAGAAAAACATTCCACTGTCTTATCAGCCTAGCAGAGCACACTGTTGCTAGTTAAAAGAAAGCTTACTGAAGGAAAAAAAAATCAGTAAAAAGAAAACTTGACTTCATCCTGGCTCAAACCAGGACAACCC
Source organism: Chaetura pelagica (assembly GCF_000747805.2). Taxonomy (NCBI): domain Eukaryota; kingdom Metazoa; phylum Chordata; class Aves; order Apodiformes; family Apodidae; genus Chaetura; species Chaetura pelagica. Next base: position 342,695 of record NW_009954554.1, read on the forward strand.
TTTATTCCATTTTTCTTTTTCTGTTTATTGCCTTAGTTTTAAATGCTTTGATTTTTATTTTTTTTTACAAAATTGAAGACATATATGAAAATTCTTGGCTTTAACCAACAATGTCAGTAAATGCCACAGCAGTGAAAGCCTTCTATTGTCTTTTTCATAAACTGAATTTTAAATACTCTACAGAACTGAATAAAACTGTTACAAAGTGGAGGAAAGGGAGATTATGAGTAAGTTAAAGATGGGCTTTGAAGCAAGACTTGTGAACAGATGGCAAATCAATGTGGTAAAGATACAGGAAGGTAGTCCCAGATGGTATGCTGTAAGTTCTGCCAGCAAGTAGGCTGGACAGAGAAAATCAGTGACAGCAGGGGCAAAAGTGAAGAACTTTACAATGTAAGGAGCAGGCTGAAGAACTGTGGCCTGTCTGTGGAAAGCATAACCCTAAATTTAATTTTTACATGGTATAGAGGCTAACATTTTGTTTGAGGCAGAATATGGAGTGCTTCAAAAGGATTAAAAGACTGGCAGTGGTATTATAGAGACTTGGGACTATGGAGAATCCATTGAGGAATAAGGAAGAGAATTCTACAAAAGAGGATTTAACTTCAGAGAAATGGATAGAGTATATGGTCTGTATTTAGTAGATTTATATAGCACAAGGTCAGGGAAGGGTGCAGGTCCACAAGGAAATTACTCTGAAATAAGTTAAATGGTGAAATGTATAGGTCATCAATCAGTCTTTGAAAACTGCCCACATGCATGTCTTTACCATACAGCATGCAAGAATTCACATTAAATTTATTTTTCAGTAAAAGGATGATGAAGTAATCCATTTACTGTAGGATAAGTCTGAGCATCAGAACAATTGCTGAAAAGGAGGTCTCAGATTTTAATTTCACACTCCAATTTTTATTGCAGTAAGTCATTGTCTCTAAAGTCAAGCCAGATGATTCTGGGTAAGAATTTTTAAGCCTCATCTATACCCTTTTCTGAGAACAGCATTGCTCATTTTCTGATTATATGTTTTTCTGAGATTGCTTATCAAAGAATCTAAGTATCTTGTAAATATTTAATTTAAAACACAGCTCCTCCTTTCTTCAGTTGCAGGCATTAAGAGTGCAGCAGTTCACACCATAAGCTGAAAATTCATAAAGAAAGAAAAGGAGGCATTCACTTCTACCTATAAAAAGATACTTGCTAGGCTAAACCAGCTTCAGCTAAAGTATTATTTATTTTCATTTCCTTAGGGCAACAGACAACTGAAAGCATAAAACTAACTCCTCTTTTATGATGTCCTTCTTTACTCTAAGTACGAGTAATAGAAACAAGCATATTTCCCTTTACTGCTCCTCTAGAGCAGACCAATTTCCTCATTCTCTCTTATGTACTAAAGGAATTGATAGAAAATTATTTAATCTATATAAGTAAAGATGCTTTCATGGTATGTAGGTAGAGAGGGGCTAAATCTAGCTAATCATAAAAAACACCTTTATTTTCTTATTAATTTTATTTTTAGCATGCATTTTTATATAAAATTATAGTGTATTAGATCCAAATCAATGCGTGGATAGGTTTTAGTAAGGAAACCATTCTCTGTCATCCACATAGTAGGTGTTTTTAACTCTTAAACATGAGCAGATGCTACACCTATTTGCAGTAGCTTTTGAAAAACACTCAGCCCTGGCCTTTTTCTGTTCCCACTATATCTGACAGAAGACTGTTGTTGATTTCAGACCTCCACCAGCCAAATATATTCAAATTACAGGGTCAGCTTTTTGTGTAGTGGCAGACACTTGATGTATATTACCTCTTGCCAAAAAACTTCTACCTTCTCTATGAAATAAATAAATAAATAAATAATTATAAGAAGAAAGAAGTCCAGAATATTTCCCATAGATTATCTTCTTCACAAGTACGGCATTAAAGGATAAAAAAATCTAGGATCTGAAATACCTCTGACCCTGGGTTTGCATATCTCTTTACCTGTTTCCCACAAAATATTTCTGTTCATGAAAATGGACTCCATTTGTTTTCTCTTTTTATGCAAGAAGAGGCCTTACCAAGGATATAAAGTTTCCACTGTAAGCTTGCCTACATTATAAACTCTTCTCCAAAAATTTCATAAAGGTAAAAGCATCTGATGCTTAAATTTAGAGGCACTTCTGGGTGCTGTTATAGTAAGCTGATAATCAAACATAACAAAAAAAATAATAATAATCATCAGGTCTTCTTATAATTCTTCCCTGGCAATACAATTCCTTGATCCTATTGTGCCAGCAGTGCCAAATACTGTACCATGGTTAGCAGGAAGTTTGCTATTTGAACACTCTGAAAGCAGCTGACTATTCTCTTCCTGAAGCTTAAAAACCCTATTAGATTTATCAATACCTTGGTGCCCTTAGGCTACTTGTCTGGTGATCTTTTGATTATTGTCTTTGGCTACTTTTTCAGAAATCATATCCCGGTTTTAGACATAGTGTTGTCCAGATATGTTTCCAGTTCCAAGGGATTTGCTTAAAATAGTCAAGGCAAATGTAGCTCTGTTTGCAGAGTGAGTTAAAAGACAGATGTATATTTGAGGAAAAATATATTTATAAGCTGCATAATGCTGGAGTGTCATCTTTGCAAGTGCCTGTTTCCAGGAATGTTCCCATTGATTTCCAAAGGTTTTCATAGGAAAAAAGAACCAATCTTATTTCCCAGAGCCTGAGAACATCCAAGCCATTGTGTTGCTACACTGGACAGCTATACCATAAAGACAAATTTCCCCTGAAGCTGCAGTCAAAGATCCTTATATGCTAAATTGATTTCACTTCATGTAGCTTTGCAAGCCTTATGGTATTTTCACTCTGAAAATAAATTCTATACAGGTGAAAAAAACCCTTTTTCCATATGGGAGGGGTATTCTCTTTTGTTTAAAAAATACAAAATAGTTTTGTACCTGCCTCAAACTTCCTGCATTTCTACAGAGTCTGAATGCTGCTACTACTCCACCAATTATAGATTAGACTATGGTGTCTCTTCCGTAACAAAATAAGTTCTGAAGGAATAAAAAACCGCCTCTTCTTCCTGTTTCTGTAATAAAAAGTGAAATATTTCACATTAAATATGTAGAACTGATACCTTACCTACTTACGTTTGTCATTCACAGACTAACAGGTCATTTGCTAATTTTAGTAGGTCTCTTGAGCTGCTAACCTCTCTTGAGAACTATCTTCGGGCTTGTGAAAACTACTTGGAACTTGGCACTGAAATACTCAGCATTTATGTAAAAAAAGAGAGTTGTCAGCCCATGTGATAAAAATATGTTTTTGCCAGATTAGATAAGATCTCTTCCTCAAGAAATAATAAAATAAAATAAAATCCTATATATTTAACCTGATTAAACAGTGGAGAATGCAATAACCTATTTATTGAGAAATACACTTTGCAGAATCCAATTATCCAGAATTTTCAGAGTTTGTCTGTACAGACTTCAATTAATACATATAAACTAGAAAGAGCTTGTGGTGCTCATTTTGACAGCCAAGTAGATTAGATTGTGTCATTGTTACATATTCCTGTGTTTTCACTCAGACTACCCACTCAGTGCCAGGTGTCTTCTGTTACAAAAAGCTACCGCAGCTGCTGGAAATCTATCACAGTTCAGGCTCTGTAAGTTCTCCCTGACGAAAAGTATTCAAGACAGTCATGCACCACACAGGCTGTAGTAAGTGTCACATTTTTGGGGGAGGAATAAAGGCATGGGAGGGTTTTATGGGACATTAGTCTCACATGTAGTCAGTTAACTCTTGATTTTAGTGTAACAAATCCTACACTGTGATAAACACATGTCAAGGTGTATAGCATGTTGATTGATGGAAGTGAAAAAGAGGATTTTCTATAACATCAAAATAAATTGTGGAATATTTCTCATCAGTAATACTTTCCACACGTACACTAATCATTGTAAGTCACACAACTCTATCTCACTGTATCTCAGCATAGAAAATCACTTTAAATTTAAAACATAGAAATTGTTTAAATGATACAGAAAATTTCCAAGGTTTCAGGCTAGAGATAATATTTCTTCCTAAAAAGGTGTGATCTCAAGAGGGATTCTGGAAACATAACTGCTCAGACTAGTTTAACACACATCTGAAATGCCTTGTTTAACACTGGGCAACCTGTTCAATAGTTCTCTGATTTGCCTCACTAATTTAGAACAATGCAAATCCAACTTGTTTGCCTCACTAGGAAAAGGTCTTGCTCACAGTTCTCAATTTCATTCCTAAGTGGTGGATTTAGCCTTAACTTTGGTTCTTTCACACCAAATTGCTCTGTTGCCTACCCGTATTCCTTCCTTCCTTCCTTCCTTCCTTCCTTCCTTCCTTCCTTCCTTCCTTCCTTCCTACCTTCCTTCCTTCCTTCCTTCCTTCCCTCCTTCCTTCCCTCCTTCCTTCCCTCCTTCCTTCCCTCCTTCCTTCCCTCCTTCCTTCCCTCCTTCCTTCCCTCCTTCCTTCCCTCCTTCCTTCCCTCCTTCCTTCCCTCCTTCCTTCCCCTTCCTTCCTTCCTTCCTTCCTTCCATGCCATGGTATTACCAAACAAAATTTGCTTTAAAAAAATATATTTATCTACTTCTTTCCATATTGTCTTGTCAAAACCCTTTAAACTGTCTTGTAAGGTATGTTTACATTAGCATTGTAGTTTGTATTACAAGATAAATTCTGAACCAAATCTCCCACCTGTAGCCACCTGCGTGGGGAAATCCAGCCCAGGAGGTGTCTTGCTGACTGTTTCCCCTGGCTCCATGCAAGTCATGCTGGATTTTGGATGCACATTATTATGGTTTTATAACTAAAGTTATTCTCTGTATATACTCTGCTTTATTTGGATAACATAAAAACCTGAAATATGCTGGGGCATTGCTCAGAAAAACTAATTTTCAATATTAATTTCTAACAGTTTATTCTTTTACAAAATAATTTACTCTGATAGCACTAGGAAAACATTACATTCATTCAGTGAGTAATTGTACTAATTGATTTCTCTAGGACTATTGGGGAATTCTGAAAATAGGAGATTACACTAGATCTGGGTTCAACTGAAATCAAGACCCTTGACCAAAATTTTATTTCAAAATAATCATGATAGTCTCATAATGTCCTTATTTCTCTCTCTTATCACTTCAGGTTCTGCCTTCATACTTGTTTTTGACTGGCATTTAGGGTCCTTTGTAAGGGCTATCTGCAGCCCCATGCAGGGGCACACTAGCACATACACCCAGTCAGAACATGGAGTTAGCCAGAAGCTTTCTGAAGCAGTTAATTATCTGTGCATTTGCTTATCTCAGGTATGCTACCAAGACTTCAAGTCAATTAGCCACAAGCATTTGCATCACCTTCTGGATCTGTTATAAAAAAGAAAGCTGTTTTAGACTTCTTTACTAACATTTTAGATAATTCCTGAATCTGTTTATACTAAGGTCAAGAGTTGATGCAATGCAGAAACGCCTTCTTATGCTTCTTTCAGTAAAGCTTTAATACCAGCCAGAAATTTCCTGAACATCTCAATAAACTGTTTTTTCTCCTAGATTAATTCTGTTCCAGTCATACATCATATCCCTTGTATTTCAGTCTAGTACTTTTTTCCATGTTCATTTGTATAGAAGTATGTTTATATTTATAGGGAAAATAGATTATTTGAAACAAAAACTTTACCATCTAAATGTAAACTCATTGATTTCTTCTCAAATACTAAATTGAACAATGTCAGAGTTTGTTCCCTAGCTTTAACATCAAGGGGCCTGGGACATCTTGTTAAAGCATCTTTAGCAACCAAATAGGTTGGCTCTTTCCTGTTCACTAACTAATGTGCATATAACTAGATAATAATTGACTCCTGGTTCCATTTCTCCCATTTTGTTCTTAGAAACTCCCAGCACATCAGAACACTGTGCAGCTTCATTTGTTTCCAAGAAGCACATACATTCTGAGCCGTAAAAATATAAAAATGCATTTAACTTTCCACACTTGCAATTTTCCTCATAATTATCAATTATATCTTATGTCAAAAGTAACATATATGAATACCTAAATTGTTAAGCTACAATTATTCAGTCAAATAATACCGTAAAATATTTACTGTTGTATGCAAAAGTGCTGTTTCCATGGCAGAATATCAAAAAGTTGAGAATTAGCACCAAACAGTCAGTTTTCAAAGTCTTTTTTCTAAATTATTATGGTTTTAATATATTTGCACTCTTACAGCCAGAGTAAGTTCTACCAACAGTATGATTCTCTAATTCAATGTGGTCAGCAGTTGGATAAAGAGCTTGCACCTGTAATTGATCCTAGAAGTTTGTAAAAAAAACAGCTTCTCTCAGTTTCCTCAAACATAAACAAATCATCTTACTTGTTCATTTCATGATATAATTTTGCTTGCTTTTCTTGTTACTCAGAATATTTTAAGTTGAATGCTTGTGTCTTATAACCATGTGAGTTTTAAGAATTTTCTGTATGATTTACACATGTTCTTTAATCTATAGTCCATGACTTGACTTTTAATTTTCCCTGTTGATTATTACTTACAGCATCTGTGTGTCATGAATCTGCATCTCACCTTTTGAGATGACCTCTCTGAAATAACTATCATCATTTTTAATGCAGAAAGCAAACATTACATTTTATTCATCTGACTAGTGCTCCACATATAATACTGGATACCTTTGCTCTTACAATTTCTTGTCATCGTCTGCTGACAAGATGAGATTTCACCAGTACAGAAAGAAACCCCATAGGAATTATTCAGATGCCTCTATTCTGTCAAAGATAACTTAAGCAAAACTGAAAAAGTTATTTGATGTCTGCTGCTAAGTCTCTCTTCCAGTCAAATGTCAAAACTGCATGACGTAATGGTAAGATAAGTCCAATAGTTTTTAATTACCATTTAAATAATAAATAGATATAATGTAGTCTAAATTATAAATACCGCTGCAGTTTCCCTGTGTCAAATACTGAATTTCATGTTTCTTTTTCACTCACTCACATATACTCAGTGGAATAATGGAGTATCTGGAGAAGACCATGAATGCCTTGAGATATGAGAAAAGACATAAAACACTTCTTTGCTTTCCACCTGTTTTCTCCTATTTTTTCAGATGATTGTTCTTCTGATTGAGGAAATGCAATGTTTTTTATTAAGGAATTACTAGATTTTCTCTAGTGGGAACAGCAATAACAAAAATAACATATCAGAAAATTTCTGAACTCCACTTCAGATGAAATGAAGAAGCAGCAAAGCTTGGAAAGAATTTCTTAATTTTATTGTGGTTTTTATTTGAAAAATATACAGAACAGGCAGTGCCCTGGTAGTATATGAGGGGCTGGGAGTTCTGCCAACAAAGTGTCCAAGCCAGCTGAGCTTGAGGCACTCAGCAGCACTACAAAAAGAAGCAAGTGACAGTAGTGGCAGACCCTTTGCTAAGGATTAAGGTCCCCATCTAACCATGTTACCTGCTGTCTAGAGAAGATTGCTGCTTTCTAAGAGACTGGATTTGGGGCATTTTGGTGAGGCTACTGAGGCTTGTCCAACCCTGGGACTGCCATCTCTCTCACTGCTCTTCCACGTAGATACCTGTGGTATGAACGGTGCAGATCTGGAACATACCATAGCTGACTGCAAGTCTCCATAAGCATGATAAAGGGAATGGGGTCCCTGATGGTTTTCTCCCAGAACCTGCTAGTGAGAGAAAGTGCTTGAGGAGGTGTGGATAAATCCTATAACAACTGGTTACAGAGATGGTGTTGATAAGTTTTTGAGCTTTTAGGATCAAGGGACACTCTGTCAGGACTGAGGCTAGGAACAGGTGGGATCCACTTGATCAAGTGGGTTAAAAGTATCTTTGAGAACAGGTTGGCCAACCAAAATCAAGTGAAGAGATGAACCTGGTTGTCAAGAAAAGGGTGTGGGTGTTGTAGACAAGAGAGACCTCCTGATTAGCAGACTAAGATTGCAGAGGGCCCACCTCAGTCTATACACAAAAATAAGCAGGTGCCAAGAGGAAAGCATAATGGAGGAAACTATCACACCTTTTCTGAGAAATGAGCATGACTGGGTACCTATTTGAAGTGCCTGTACATTAACACATGTAGGACCACATCACCAAGTAAAGAAGACAGCTAGACTATTCTCAGTATACAGCAATGCCCAGTCAAAGAGGCAAAGAGCACAAACTGGTTTTCCAGAAGTTCCAATTAAATGTACAGAAAATCTTTTTTACTGTAAAAGTGATTGAACACTGGAATAGGTTGCCTGGATGTGAAGTGGCCATCCTTGGATTTATCAAAAATCCAGCTGGACAAGGTTCTGAGCAGTTTGCTCTAGTTGACCCTGCTGTGAGCAGGCAGGGTGAACTAGACAATCTCTAGAAGTCCTTTTCAGCATCTACTGCTTTATGAATGTGTAATAAAGAAGCTTGATTCCTCTGTCTGATCCAGCCACTTACAGTTTAATACATAACTTTCACTACAGTAATATAAATTTACATGGGAATGATGTAGAGGTATAGAAAAGACCAAGTAAGAAAGCCCTAGAACTGCATTGAAGAAATGCACATTTAGAATTGATCAAAAGGTGGTTTACACCTGTACAAATCACTTAGGTGGAGAAAATATATAGACAGAAAGTAACACTAAAATATCCCCAGATGAAAACGCAGCA
>NW_009954554.1:351940-357351 GCF_000747805.2 Chaetura pelagica
GCAGGAATTTATTTAACGACCACTTCACTTGAGTGTAAAGGAGTATGAAAGGATAGGAAATTCAGGGTCTTCAAGTCCAATATTAAAATAAAAACCATTTAAGACTGACTTGTGCCAGAATAGGATCAAATTTTTACTTACTAATGACACATTAGTAAGGTGACTTTAGAAGACTTTTCTCTGCTTTTCTTACTTAAAAACATATTCCACAAAAGGACTTTCCTTAATTTAATTACATAGGTACTTTACTGAAAGGCTGTGGTAGTCACTGTGGAATTGACTCACATAAGAAGGGGACTTGCCATGAAAATACAGTTACTGTTAGGGTACAGACTTCAGAAATGGAATGTAAGAAAGGAAAAAAATTCTGTCTTTTTTCATTCATATTTCATATCACACGTGAGCTAAGGGTGTTGAGAAATTAGCGAACAACACAGACCAACAAAAATGGAGTAAAAGAGCAGGAGCTGAGGCCTGCAAACAATATACATGTTTTGGAGCAGCGGCTTGCTATTTTGGACTAGTTATAGCATAGTGAACATAGTCCTGTGAGCTTAATACTTGTAACTTGTTGGAGAACATTAGGTGTGTGCACTGAGACCACTGTGTGATGTAAGGCAAAGCACAGTTACATGAGGACAATTGAGAAATTCATGTCAAAAGCATAGTCCTGATCTAAACTCAAGCACTAATACGTCTGAGCCTTATGGATCCTGAGAAACATACGAACAAATGATTGGTTTTAAGTTCCTTGGCCCAATACAATTATAAAGAATGAGTCTTCTGAAACAGTAGTTTGTGACCTCAGTATGGACAACAGCTTGGAAATCTCTGGCTTTAAGTCTGTCCCTCATTAGTCAGCTGAGATGCTCAAATTATGTGTAAGTGTGCTGATGGCCTATAAATATTCTCCATATGTTTGTCTGGTTTTGTGCCCAATAGAAAATCAGTAGTCCATTTAGCAGTGCCAGACAAAACGTGCTAACTGACTGAAATGGCTTAACTCTTACTGGTCCGTAACAGTGGATGTTATTTTCATTTACATGAAATTCAGCATTCATATCTCAAAAAAATTCTACATTTTGTCCCAAGCCCTAAAATACATCAGAGCAAGGAGACTAAATTTAGACAGTTCTCTGCCAAATATACCTTTTGGCAGAGGTATATTTGGGAATTCAATTGAACCATGAACGATCTGCTAGTTAGCACTGCACTGGCAGATACCAAAGAAAGTGCATTGCCTTTTAAGGGTGAATGACTAGATGCTTTAGGTAGCATCACTGTGTGACAAGCTTGACTCATATCTCAGTGTCACATCTGTCTTGACATAGTTCAGTTAGTGATACGAAATAGAAACCTAGCTAGGAGATATTTCCAGTTTCTGGATTCTGAGCACAAAGACATTTTGTTTCTTGATCCATCAGGTTCTGAGTAGTGTTCAAGAACCTTGCTGTTACAGTTTCACTCAAATGCAATCACTGAAATACAGAAAGAAAAGCAAAAGACAATTGATAGAGCATTGCAGAAGTTTTCAACTAGTCTGGTTCCTTGTACTTATGAGTATACATACTCTTTTGTTAGGAGAAATGACTATTTTATACAGCTAACCAAAACACAATATAATTTTTTGTTTTCTCTGTTACCACTTGCTTGTTAGCTATCCATCTGGGATGATGAATACTAAAGAAGTCCAAGCCTGGAAAGCATCTACAGGGAAAAGTCCTGGTGGTATAGAGAAACAATACTGTACATTCTGCATGTGTGTACACCAAGGCAATGCACAAAATGCACATCAAAGAGTCTGGCATTTTCATTTTCCTAAAACTAAAGTGATTTTATTATATAGACATAATTCCCAGTTTCCTCTGGCTGTGGACATATGCTTTTTAGTCATGTTTTAATAGCTTTTTCATGCTTGAGAAATGAACAGTAATTGAGATACTGTTTTTTACATGGTTTAAATATGTCAGTTTGATTAATAAGAGTAATTATGAACAGTAGGCTAAATACACCTTCTCACAGTATATATGACTGTAAAAACTTGTTTCCTATTTCTCCTCAGCTTTCATTGTATACCCCTGTAGCTTCCAAGTTAACAGCTTTATATTACTTGTGCTGGTTTTGGCTGTATTCTCAATTTGAAATTGCTGCCTTCCAGACTGTCAGGTTTTCTCCACTAAATCTTTATTTGATAAAAAATACATGCAATTTCTATTGGAATCTGTATGGATTTTATTAAGGGAGCTAAATAATTCTTCTGAGTTTGTTTTAAGGAACAGTGACTTGTAGGTGACTGAAGGGAAGGAGGAAAGGAACTTGTATGAATGACACAAGCTTTTTACTGTGATCTTTTATCAATAAAAAAGCTAACCCATTGCTAGAAAAGACTGGGGAAAAAAATAGAAAAGTAACAAAAGCTTTCAGCATTCTGAAGCATGAATCAAGAAGTGAACTAAGACAACCACCAGTTCAATAGAAATTTTTGGAGTCTCCATTCCCAGCTGCTCTGTGTGATGCAAGTCCAGATGCAGAATGGCAGAATCACAGAATTGCTGGAGTTGGAAGGGACCTCTAGAGATCATATAGTCCCAACTCTCCCACTGAAGTAGGATAACCTACTTGTAGTAATCTGAGTTTAGACCACAAAAGTCTAAAGAAAAAAACAAATAAATATGTATCTGGAAAAAAAAAAATAGTCAGAAATGTGTTATAAAACTGGGTAATTACTACACAAGAGTTGTAGTACTAGTTTTGATCCAGTTCAAGTGCACTGAATCTCATGTATGCTGAACTAAGAAAACTCAGACTTCCAAAAAGTTTAGCCTTTCCTCCTCTGTCTTTACTGAAGATACCTCCTTGTTACATCAGTTGTCTAAATCTTCTCTTATTTATTTCACTGTCCTGTCAGATGTATGTTTTTTTCTTTTTCTTCCTTTATGAGAGACTTGATTTTCAAGTTCAGACTTTTCCTTATGTTTCCAAGCTGGCAGATAGGCAGAATACACATCAAACACAGTCAAGTTTGATTCAGCAAGGGTATATCAGTGTATCTTTGTCATATTTTTCTGTCTCTAATAAGTAGGTGAGAGAAAAAAAACACTGTAGACTTAATTTATGTGAAAATCTAATTCATCAGGAATGTAAAAGTCACAATATTTATATGAATGTTTTATATTGGGAATGTCCCCCGGCCTTCGTTAATCCTGAACTGTGCCTCTGAAGTGTCTGAAAGCACATTAGTTGTCCCAGGCAGGAAACATTATAGGGACCGGGTAGTTCTAATAATTTAGTGATGGAAATGATCAAGTTCCAGTGCTGGGACACTGTCCATGTCCTACCACTGTTTAACCCACCAGGATAGACACAGCTTTGCTTCAGATCAGTTCAAAATCACTAGTTGGGCCACAACATTAAAAAAAACCCCACAACCACTTCATTGCTCTTGTTTAGAATATCAAAGCCAATGCTACGATGTAAGAAAGAGAGGAAGGTCCTTCTTTCATGAATATGTTAAAAAAAATTAACTGTAATTTTTAGTGAGATTGAAGATACAATTTTTTTTTTTAATGTAGTAACTAGTAATTGTTACATTTGACTGCTTAGAGATGCTCTCTCCCTCTTCTAGGATCACGATATTTAAAACAGCAGAGTCTTATCATCCTAAGTCATTATGTGATTGTCGTATCTGTAGAACTAAAATCACATATGTATGCAGAATTTAATGTAGCAGGCAGATTATGAGCTCCTCCCAGCCCCAGAAAATCTGAAACCCATTCCTTTGATGTAACTCAAGCAGCTGCAATCTCCTCCATTGCCCTTGGGTTACCAAATTTGTTTACCATTTTCCTACTTGAAACCAAGGTTTCACAGAGCAACACAGAATGACAGAATAGTAGGGGTTGGAAGGGACCTCTGGAAATTATCCATCCAACCCCCCTGCTAGAGCAGGATCCCCTAAAGCACATTACTCAGGAACACGTCCAGGTGGCTTTTGAATGTCTCCAGAGATGGAGACTCCACAACCTTCCTGGTCAGCTTGTTCCAGTGCTCTTTTACCCTCAGAATATGGAAGTATTTTCTCGTATTCAGGTTAAATCTCCTGTGTACCAGTTTGTGATCATTACCCCTTGTTCTGTCACTAATTTCTCTAAATCAAGTGTTGAAGGAAGAAAGAGAAGAATAGAAAGCAATTAATCCCGTTTTCTCTTCTTTTGTTATTTCACACTCCTATTGCTTTGACTGACAGCCATATCCTCTTCCATCCTGTTCCTGGCAATTTTCACACTTCTTTTGTTCATATACCCCTAGTGCATAGCACTGCTTTATCCTTACCTAAACAATCTTTAAAATTCAGTTCTGTACTGCCCTGTATGTCACAATTTATTCATGTGAACCTAAGTCCCTACCATTTGTCTGTTTTTAGGCATTTAGATGGCAAATGAGCTTCTTTCTTGTAAATATATCTGTGCTTTTCATGAGGAAAGATTGCTGGAACATGAGCACAAAGTCATTGTTTCCTACGAAGATTTTGTGTATGTGTACAGTTTTCTTTTATCATTCTGTAATTCAGAATTGTCATTCTGAAAAAGAACAACAAACAAACAAAAAAAATCACCAAAAAAATCCAAAAACCAAACCAAAATACCAGCAAAAAACTTAGGGTTTTAAAAATTTCAAATACAGATCCCAGTCTGCTTTTCATCTTCATTTTTAAATGAAGAGACTATTAATTATTAATTAAGAGTTTGTATTCTAAATAAGCACCATGTTATTTGTCTTATAAAATGGAGACCTCCTTCCTCATCTATTATTGCATACAATAGTGGCAACTAATCCAGGATAGTGCTTATGCTGGCTGTTTCCATATGTATCAGTAAACAAATATTCTTTACTCTCGATCACAGTATGCAAGTTTAATGAAATATCAAACCAGCAGGATGCTCTGGTGCACTTCATTATCACACAATTTCTCAATGTACAGAATATTATGGAGATATACTTTGTTTTTTTTCTGCTGTATTATCTTTTGGAAGATTATACATACATTATTCAAATGAAAGAGTAAGAGCAATTTTTGAAAACATTTTATTTTTAAAATAACTTTCAATGTTCAGCATTCTTAAGCAGTGATACTTTGTATCTCTTGATACACTTTTCAGAACAATCATTCAATTGGAGAAAAGTAACTTATTTACATTTTTATTTTAAACAGTTCTGTAACTAACCACTTACTTTTTAAAACACCTGATTCAAAGAAGCTGGTCCATTTTTTCTCCACTAAGTTTAAGTCCTGAATTTTCATCCCTCTATCCCTTACCTTTAGCTTTTAGTATAGAATTTGCAACAGTAATCCATTCACCTTCTAACTACAACAACCTATCTCTACCTACCTTTAGGCCTATGCTGGTGTG